>NC_069505.1:476232290-476427290 GCF_027579735.1 Bombina bombina | reverse complement strand
TCTCATTTTTGGTTCAGCACCTGGGTAGCACTTGCTGGTTGGTTGGCTACATTTAGATACCAATCAGCAAGCGCTACTCAGGTGCTGAACCAAAAATGGGCCGCTCCTAAGCTTACATTCAAATAAAGATAGCAAGAGAACGAAGAAAAATTGATAATAGGAGTAAACTAGAAAGTTACTTAAAGTGATGGTAAACTCACTATAATGACAATGTTATTTCCTAAAGCTTTTATTACACATTTACCTTGTATGCTCTTATTTCTTTACTAATCAATGTTTAAGACAGAGTAAATTACTTTTTTTATTTGCAGGATTGCCTGTCCCTGGCCGCCTCCGTGTAAAAAATACTGATTGTGAAATTTGATTGACATATGGCGCATCCAATAGCAGATGCACCATACGCCCTATGTATTTGATCTTCAGCACGCTCCCGTGCCGCTGCTTTGAGGGCTCTGAATTAGCAATGCACACTGCGCAAGTGCAGTTATCAGATGAGCCGACAGCTCATCAAGGGGTGTGACATCTATATGTGAGGGATATGCAGTTATTCCCGCTATGAGCTTAGCTTTGTTCCTACCACAAGGCATGCCCGGACAATGCATAACCTGCACCAAGCTAAACAAGCCGCACTCACCGTTAGTTCTACCTGCCTGAGCGGGAGAGCTGCGTCTGTTATCAGACGACCCGACAGCGGCCTCATGTAAACAGTCTGTAAACAGCCACTTTAAGATTCAGGTTGTCGCCATAAACAAAATTAAAAAACTTACAACTTAGCTTAAACTTTTGTATTTAAGGGAAGGAGGGTCTAACTTATCCCAATCTCCCCTCAGTTTGTTCTGTGACAGGTCGTATGCCCAGGTGGCTATTAGCTGATCGCCATGGTAACAGTGGCCACCTGACAGAACCATAGGCATATGGAACAGGGTAGTAAGGTATCGCCTATATGTTTCAATCACATCGTATTGAAAAAGAGTCTGTTGACTTTTTGGATGTGATCTTGAAATGGGATAAAAAATGGAAAAGTAACCTCTAATACAATTTTTTAATCAGGTGGATATAAATAGATACATAAACAGGAAAAGTAGCCTTTACCCTAGATGGTTGGATAACATACGCTATAGCCAGTTTTGTAGAAATCAGCGTAACTGCTCGATTTGTGGAAGATTTTTTTTAAACAAGAATCTGTTATTCTAGAGAAAAGGTTTTTGGATAAGGGTTATGAGAAAACTTCCATTCTAGTCAATAGGGACAGAGCTCTAGCGCTTGATAGAGAAACACTTATCAATAAGAAAATTAAAGGAATATTAAACCCCAATTTTTTTCCCCTTCAAGATTCAGATATAGCAGCAATTTTAAGCAACTTTTTAATTTACTCCTAATATTATTATTTTCCACTAGATGGCGCCATTGAATAAGAAATCCCCTGTTTTGTATATGTGTTACACATACTGTTAAAAGATGTAATCTTTTTAATTCTCCACTAGATGGCGCCATTGGATAAGATATTGATATATTTTGTTATATCACAACAATTACAATTGTAGAATCCAGCAATATTTATTAGTGTTGTAAGCGGTGACCTTTTACTGTCAGTTGTGTTATTGATGTCAGGGCACTTAGATCCTAATTTCTGTAAATAATACAAATAACACTAACTGGTGAAATTGTACACAGGATGATCTTTGCTGTAGTTATTTTATATTTTGTGTGAATTTTTATATTTTTTACACCGAGTATTTCTTTCATGTAATTAGCAAGAGTCCATGAGCTAGTGACGTATGGGATATACATTCCTACCAGGAGGGGCAAAGTTTCCCAAACCTTAAAATGCCTATAAATACACCCCTCACCACACCCACAATTCAGTTTTACAAACTTTGCCTCCGATGGAGGTGGTGAAGTAAGTTTGTGCTAGATTCTACGTTGATATGCGCTCCGCAGCAGGTTGGAGCCCGGTTTTCCTCTCAGCGTGCAGTGAATGTCAGAGGGATGTGAAGAGAGTATTGCCTATTTTGAATGCAGTGATCTCCTTCTACGGGGTCTATTTCATAGGTTCTCTGTTATCGGTCGTAGAGATTCATCTCTTACCTCCCTTTTCAGATCGACGATATACTCTTATATATATACCATTACCTCTGCTGATTCTCGTTTCAGTACTGGTTTGGCTTTCTACTACATGTAGATGAGTGTCCTGGGGTAAGTAAGTCTTATTTTTGTGACACTCTAAGCTATGGTTGGGCACTTTTATATAAAGTTCTAAATATTTGTGTTTAAACATTTATTTGCCTTGATTTAGGATGTTCAATATTCCTTATTTCAGACAGTCAGTTTCATTATTTGGCATAATACATTTGAATAATCAATTTTTTTCTTACCTTAAAATTTGACTTTTTTCCCTGTGGGCTGTTAGGCTCGCGGGGGCTGAAAATGCTTCATTTTATTGCGTCATTTTTGGCGCAGACTTTTTTGGCGCAAAAAATTCTTTGTTATTTCCGGCGTCATACTTGTCACCGGAAGTTGCGTCATTTTTGATGTTTTTGCGCCAAAAGTGTCGGCGTTACCGGATGTGGCGTCATTTTTGGCGCTAAAAGCATTTAGGCGCCAAATAATGTGGGCGTCTTTTTTGGTGCTAAAAAATATGGGCGTCATTATTGTCTCCACATTATTTAAGTCTCATTGTTTATTTGCTTCTGGTTGCTAGAAGCTTGTTCACTGGCATTTTTTCCCATTTCTGAAACTGTCATTTAAGGAATTTGATCAATTTTGCTTTATATGTTGTTTTTTCTATTACATATTGCAAGATGTCTCAGATTGACCCTGAATCAGAAGATACTTCTGGAAAATCGCTGCCTGATTCTGGATCTACCAAAGTTAAGTGTATTTGCTGTAAACTTGTGGTATCTGTTCCTCCAGCTGTTGTTTGTATTGAATGTCATGACAAACTTGTTAATGCAGATAATATTTCCTTTAGTAATACTACATTACCTGTTGCTGTTCCATCAACATCTAATACTCAGAGTGTTCCTGTTAACATAAGAGATTTTGTTTCTAAATCCATTAAGAAGGCTATGTCTGTTATTCCTCCTTCTAGTAAACGTAAAAGGTCTTTTAAAACTTCTCATTTTTCAGATGAATTTTTAAATGAACATCATCATTCTGATTCTGATAATGATTCATCTGGTTCAGAGGATTCTGTTTCAGAGGTTGATGCTGATAAATCTTCATATTTATTCAAAATGGAATTTATTCGTTCTTTACTTAAAGAAGTCTTAATTGCATTAGAAATAGAGGAATCTGGTCCTCTTGATACTAAATCTAAACGTTTAAATAAGGTTTTTAAATCTCCTGTAGTTATTCCAGAAGTTTTTCCTGTCCCTGATGCTATTTCTGAAGTAATTTCCAGGGAATGGAATAATTTAGGTAATCCAGCTCCTGTCTAATTTCTGCGGTTCATATCCCAGGTATAGACAATTGGGAAGCGGATTATCTCAGTCGCCAAACGTTACATCCGGGCGAATGGTCTCTTCACCCAGAGGTATTTCTTCAGATTGTTCAAATGTGGGGACTTCCAGAAATAGATCTGATGGCTTCTCATCTAAACAGGAAGCTTCCCAGGTATCTGTCCAGATCCAGGGATCCTCAGGCGGAGGCAGTGGATGCATTGTCACTTCCTTGGAAGTATCATCCTGCCTATATCTTTCCGCCTCTAGTTCTTCTTCCAAAAGTGATTTCCAAGATTCTAAAGGAGTGCTCGTTTGTTCTGCTGGTGGCTCCAGCTTGGCCTCACAGGTTTTGGTATGCGGATCTTGTCCGGATGGCCACTTGCCAACCGTGGACTCTTCCTTTAAGACCAGACCTTCTATCGCAAGGTCCTTTTTTCCATTAGGATCTCAAATCCTTAAATTTGAAGGTATGGAGATTGAACGCTTAATTCTCAGTCATAGAGGTTTCTCTGACTCTGTGATTAATACTATGTTACAGGCTCGTAAATCTGTATCTAGGAAGATATATTATCGAGTCTGGAAGATTTACATTTCTTGGTGTTTTTCTCATCATTTTTCTTGGCATTCTTTTAGAATTCCTAGAATTTTACAGTTTCTTCAGGATGGTTTGGATAAAGGTTTGTCTGCAAGTTCCTTGAAAGGACAAATCTCTGCTCTTTCTGTTCTTTTTCACAGAAAGATTGCTAGTCTTCCTGATATTCATTGTTTTGTACAAGCTTTGGTTCGTATAAAACCTGTTATTAAGTCAATTTCTCCTCCTTGGAGTTTGAATTTGGTTCTAGGGGCTCTTCAAGCTCCTCCGTTTGAACCTATGCATTCGCTGGACATTAAATTACTTTCTTGGAAAGTTTTGTTTCTTTTGGCCATCTCTTCTGCTAGAAGAGTTTCTGAATTATCTGCTCTTTCTTGTGAGTCTCCTTTTCTGATTTTTCATCAGGATAAGGCGGTGTTGCGAACTTCTTTTAAATTTTTGCCTAAGGTTGTGAATTCTAACAACATTAGTAGAGAAATTGTGGTTCCTTCATTGTGTCCTAATCCTAAGAATTCTAAGGAAAGGTCGTTGCATTCTTTGGATGTAGTTAGAGCTTTGAAATATTATGTTGAAGCTACTAAAAATTTCTGAAAGACTTCTAGTCTATTTGTTATCTTTTCCGGTTCTAGGAAAGGTCAGAAGGCCTCTTCCATTTCTTTGGCGTCTTGGTTAAAGTCTTTGATTCATCTTGCTTTTGTCGAGTCGGGTAAAACTCCGCTTCAAAGGATTACAGCTCATTCTACTAGTCAGTTTCTACTTCCTGGGCGTTTAGGAATGAAGCTTCGGTTGATCAGATTTGCAAAGCAGCAACTTGGTCTTCTTTGCATACTTTTACTAAATTCTACCATTTTGATGTGTTTTCTTCTTCTGAAGCAGTTTTTGGTAGAAAAGTACTTCAGGCAGCTGTTTCAGTTTGATTCTTCTGCTTATAATTTCAGTTTTTTTCATTATAAGATTTAAACTTTGTTTTGGGTGTGGATTTTTTTCAGCGGAATTGGCTGTCTTTATTTTATCCCTCCCTCTCTAGTGACTCTTGCGTGGAAGATCCACATCTTGGGTAGTCATTATCCCATACGTCACTAGCTCATGGACTCTTGCTAATTACATGAAAGAAAACATAATTTATGTAAGAACTTACCTGATAAATTCATTTCTTTCATATTAGCAAGAGTCCATGAGGCCCACCCTTTTTGTGGTGGTTATGATTTTTTGTATAAAGCACAATTATTCCAATTCCTTATTTTTTATGCTTTCGCACTTTTTTTCTTATCACCCCACTTCTTGGCTATACGTTAAACTGATTTGTGGGTGTGGTGAGGGGTGTATTTATAGGCATTTTGAGGTTTGGGAAACTTTGCCCCTCCTGGTAGGAATGTATATCCCATACGTCACTAGCTCATGGACTCTTGCTAATATGAAAGAAATGAATTTATCAGGTAAGTTCTTACATAAATTATGTTTTTATGGTTTCTCCTACATGAAATGAATATGTTTCTAATATTTGGTTATTTTATTTTTGTAATAACTTTCCCTTGTTTATTAGTAGACAGAAAATATCTATTTTATCTTCTGATTTTCAAAAAAATAAATAAATGATTAAACAATATAGGTATAAAAGTCTAAATATTAAAGGGACACTCAAGTCAAAATTAAACTTTCATGATTCTGATAGAAGACACAATTTTAAACAACTTTTTAATTTACTTCCATTTACAAAATGTGCACAGAGTTTTTTATATTTACACTTTTTGAGTCACCTGCTCCTACTGAGCATGTGCAAGAATTCACAGAATGTAAGTATATGCATTTGTTATTGGCTGGTGGCAGGAGGAGTGGAAATAGACATATCTGTATTTACTGGTCCTTTTAAGTTAAACTGAAACCAAATATGGGACTATCAGATGTCTGTATGAAATATTTATGTAATAATGACGGCAATATATCATGTGCACCATGTAAATCAAAAATGTCATTTTTACTTTTTAATTTTTATATGGTGATGTTTCCGCAAACTAAGGTTATTTCTCTTGTTAAGTGTATCCAGTCCACGGATCATCCATTACTTATGGGATATTCTCCTTCCCAACAGGAAGTTGCAAGAGGATCACCCACAGCAGAGCTGCTATATAGCTCCTCCCCTAACTGCCATATCCAGTCATTCTCTTGCAAGCCTCAACCAAGATGGAGGTCGTAAGAGGAGTGTGGTGTTTTATACTTAGTTTATTTCTTCAATCAAAAGTTTTTTTTTTTTAAATGGTACCGGAGTGTGCTGTTTATCTCAGGCAGTATTTAGAAGAAGAATCTGCCTGCATTTTCTATGATCTTAGCAGAAGTAACTAAGATCCATGTCTATTCTCACATATTCTGAGGAGTGAGGTAACTTCAGAGAGGGAATGGCGTGCAGGTTTTCCTGCAATAAGGTATGTGCAGTTAATATTTTTCTAGGGATGGAATTTGCTAGAAAATGCTGCTTATACCAGATTAATGTAAGTAAAGCCTTAAATGCAGTGATAGCTACTGGTATCAGGCTTATTAATAGAGATGCATACTCTTATAAAAATGTAATATAAAACGTTTGCTGGCATGTTAATCGTTTTTATATATGTTTGGTGACAAAACTTACTGGGGCCTAGTTTTTTTCCACATGGCTGGTTTGATTTCTGCCTAGAGACAGTTTCCTGAAGCTTTCCACTGTTGCAATATGAGTGGGAAGGGCCTATTTTAGTGCTTTTCTGTGCAGCTAAAAATACTGACAGACATTCAGCTTCCCTCTGCATGATACAGGACATCTCTGAAGGGCTCAAAAGGCTTCAAAGTCGTGTTTGAGGAGGGTAACAACCACAGTAGACTGTGGCAGTTGTTGTGACTGTGTTTAAAAAACGTTTTTGTCATTTATTATTCTGTTTTTGTTATTAAGGGGTTAATCATCCATTTGCAAGTGGGTGCAATGCTCTGCTGACTTGTTACATACACTGTAAAAATGTTGTTAGTGTAACTGCCTTTTTTCACTGTTATTTCAAATTTTGTCAAAATTTGTTTCTCTTAAAGGCACAGTATCCAAGCTTGCTAGTCTCATTGCTAGTCTGTACAAACATGTCTGAAACAGAGGATACTTGTTCATTATGTTTAAAAGCCATGGTGGAGCCCCATAGGAGAATGTGTACTAAATGTATTGATTTCACCTTAAACAGTAAAGATCAGTCTTTATCTATAAAAGAATTGTCACCAGAGGGGTCTGTCGAGGGGGAAGTTATGCCGACTAACTGTCCCCACGTGTCGGACCCTTCGCCTCCCGCTCAAGGGACGCACGCTAATATGGCGCAAAGTACATCAGGGATGCCCATAGCGATTACTTTGCAGGACATGGCTGCAATCATGAATAATACCCTGTCAGAGGTATTATCCAGTTTGCCTGAATTGAGAGGCAAGCGCGATCGCTCTGGGGTTTGATGAGATACAGAGCGCGTAGATGCTGTAAGAGCCATGTCTGATACTGCGTCACAATATGCAGAACCTGAGGACGGAGAGCTTCAGTCTGTGGGTGACGTCTCTGATTCGGGGAGACCTGATTCAGAGATTTCTAATTTTAAATTTAAGCTTGAGAACCTCCGTGTATTGCTTGGGGAGGTATTAGCTGCTCTGAATGACTGTGACACAATTGCAGTGCCAGAGAAATTGTGTAGGCTGGATAAATACTATGCAGTGCCGGTGAGTACTGATGTTTTTCCAATACCTAAAAGGCTTACAGAAATTATTAGTAAGGAGTGGGATAGGCCCGGAGTGCCCTTTTCCCCACCTCCTATATTTAGAAAAATGTTTCCAATAGATGCCACTACACGGGACTTATGGCAGACTGTCCCTAAGGTGGAGGGAGCAGTTTCTACTTTAGCAAAGCGTACCACTATCCCGGTTGAGGACAGTTGTGCTTTTTCAGATCCAATGGATAAAAAATTAGAGGGTTACCTTAAGAAAATGTTTATTCAACAAGGTTTTATTTTACAGCCCCTTGCATGCATTGCGCCTGTCACTGCTGCGGCGGCATTCTGGTTTGAGGCCCTGGAAGAGGCCATCCATACAGCTCCATTGACTGAAATTGTTGACAAGCTTAGAACGCTTAAGCTAGCTAGCTAGCCATTGTTCATTTGACTAAACTAACGGTTAAGAATTCCGGATTCACCATCTCGGCGCGTAGGGCGCTATGGCTCAAATCCTGGTCAGCTGATGTGACTTCAAAGTCTAAATTACTCAACATTCCATTCAAGGGGCAGACCTTATTCGGGCCTGGTTTGAAAGAAATTATTGCTGACATTACTGGAGGTAAGGGTCATACTCTTCCTCCAGGACAGGGCCAAATCAAAGGCCAAACAGTCTAATTTTCGTGCCTTTCGAAATTCCAAGGCAAGTGCAGCATCAACTTCCTCCGCTTCAAGACAAGAGGGAACTTTTGCTCAATCTAAGCAGGCCTGGAAACCTAACTAGTCCTGGAACAAAGGCAAGCAGGCCAGAAAGCCTGCTGCTGCCTCTAAGACGGCATGAAGGAACGGCCCCCTATCCGGCGACGGATCTAGTAGGGGGCAGACTTTTTCTCTTCGCCCAGGCGTGGGCAAGAGATGTTCAGGATCCCTGGGCGTTGGAGATCATATCTCAGGGATATCTTCTGGACTTGAAAGCTTCCCCTCCACAAGGGAGATGTTATCTGCAAATCAGATAAAGAAAGAGGCATTCCTACGCTGTGTGCAAGACCTCCTAGTAATGGGAGTGATCCATCCAGTTCCGCGGACGGAACAAGGACAGGGTTTTTATTCAAATCTGTTTGTGGTTCCCAAAAAAGAGGGAACCTTCAGACCAATTTTGGATCTAAAGATCTTAAACAAATTCCTCAGAGTTCCATCATTCAAAATGGAAACTATTCGGACCATCCTACCCATGATCCAAGAGGGTCAGTACATGACCACAGTGGACTTAAAGGATGCCTACCTTCACATACCGATTCACAAAGATCATCATCGGTTCCTAAGGTTTGCCTTTCTAGAAAGGCATTACCAATTTGTAGCTCTTCCCTTCGGGTTGGCTACAGCCCCGAGAATCTTTACGAAGGTTCTGGGCTCACTTCTGGCGGTTCTAAGACCGCGAGGCATAGCGGTGGCTCTGTATCTAGATGACATCCTGATACAGGCGTCAAGCTTTCAAATTGCCAAGTCTCATACAGAGATAGTTCTGGCATTTCTGAGATCGCACGGGTGGAAAGTAAACGAGGAAAAGAGTTCTCTATCCCCACTGACAAGAGTCTCCTTCCTAGGGACTCTTATAGATTCTGTAGAGATGAAAATTTACCTGACGGAGTCCAGGTTATCAAAGCTTCTAAATGCTTGCTGTATTCTTCATTCCATTCCGCGCCCTTCGGTGGCTCAGTGTATGGAGGTAATCGGCTTAATGGTAGCGGCAATGGACATAGTGCCATTTGCGCGTCTACATCTCAGACCACTGCAATTATGCATGCTAAGTCAGTGGAATAGGGATTACACAGATTTGTCCCCTCTGCTAAATCTGGATCAAGAGACCAGAGATTCTCTTCTCTGGTGGTTGTCTCGGGTCCACCTGTCCGAGGGTATGACCTTTCGCAGGCCAGATTGGACAATTGTAACGACAGATGCCAGCCTTCTAGGTTGGGGTGCAGTCTGGAACTCCCTGAAGGCACAGGGATCGTGGACTCAGGAGGAGAAACTCCTTCCGATAAATATTCTGGAGTTAAGCGCAATATTCAATGCTCTTCTGGCTTGGCCTCAGTTAGCAACACTGAGGTTCATCAGATTTCAGTCGGACAATATCACGACTGTGGCTTACATCAACCATCAAGGGGAACCAGGAGTTCCCTAGCGATGGTAGAAGTCTCAAAAATAATTCGCTGGGCAGAGACTCACTCTTGCCACCTGTCAGCAATCCATATCCCAGGTGTGGAGAAATGGGAGGCGGATTTTCTAAGTCGTCAGACTTTTCACCCAGGGGAGTTGGAACTCCATCCGGAGGTGTTTGCTCAGTTGATTCATCGTTGGGGCAAACCAGAGTTGGATCTCATGGCGTCTCGCCAGAACGCCAAGCTTCCTTGTTACGGATCCAGGTCCAGGGACCCAGAAGCGAGGCTGATAGATGCTCTAGGTTCTTCAACCTGGCTTAGGTGTTTCCACCGTTTCCTCTGCTCCCTCGACTGATTGCCAAGATCAAACAGGAGAGAGCATCAGTGATTCTAATAGCGCCTGCGTGGCCACGCAGGACCTGGTATGCAGACCTAGTGGACATGTCATCCTTTCCACCATGGACTCTGCCTCTAAGACAGGACCTTCTGATACAAGGTCCTTTCAATCATCCAAATCTAATTTCTCTGAGACTGACTGCATGGAGATTGAACGCTTGATTCTATCAAAGCGTGGCTTCTCCGAGTCAGTCATTGATACCTTAATACAGGCACGAAAGCCCTTTACCAGGAAAATCTATCACAAGATATGGCGTACATATCTTTACTGGTGTGAATCCAAGAATTACTCATGGAGTAAGGTTAGGATTCCTAGGATATTGTCCTTTCTCCAAGAGGGTTTGGACAAAGGATTATCAGCTAGTTCCTTAAAGGGACAGATTTCTGCTCTGTCTATTCTTTTGCACAAGCGTCTGGCAGAAGTTCCAGACATCCAGGCATTTTGTCAGGCTTTGGTTAGAATTAATCCTGTGTTTAAACCTGTTGCTCTCCCATGGAGCTTAAACTTGGTTCTTAAAGTTCTTCAAGGAGTTCCATTTGAACCCCTTCATTCCATTGATATTAAGCTTTTATCTTGGAAAGTTCTGTTTTTGATGGCTATTTCCTCGGCTCGGAGAGTCTCTGAGCTATCTGCCTTACAATGTGATTCTCCTTATCTGATTTCTCATGCAGATAAGGTAGTTCTGCGTACCAAACCTGGGTTTTTACCTAAGGTGGTTTCTAACAAGAATATCAATCAAGAGATTGTTGTTCTATCATTGTGTCCTAATCCTTCTTCAAAGAAGGAACGTCTTTTACATAATCTGGACGTAGTCCGTGCCTTGAAGTTTTACTTACAAGCTACTAAAGATTTTCGTCAAACATCTTCCCTGTTTGTCGTTTATTCTGGACAGAGGAGAGGTCAAAAAGCTTCGGCAACCTCTCTTTCCTTTTGGCTTCGGAGTATTATACGCCTAGCCTATGAGACTGCTGGACAGCAGCCCCCTGAAATAATTACAGCTCATTCTACTAGAGCTGTGGCTTCCACCTGGGCCTTTAAAAATGAGGCCTCTGTTGAACAGATTTGCAAGGCCGCGACTTGGTATTCGCTTCACACATTTTCAAAATTTTTACAAATTTGATACTTTTTGCTTCTTGGGAGGCTGTTTTTGGGAGAAAGGTTCTTCAGGCAGTGGTTCCTTCCGCTTAATCCCTGCCTTGTCCCTCCCATCATCCGTGTACTTTAGCTTTGGTATTGGTATCCCATAAGTAATGGATGATCCGTGGACTGGATACACTTAACAAGAGAAAACATAATTTATGCTTACCTGATAAATTTATTTCTCTTGTAGTGTATCCAGTCCACGGCCCGCCCTGCCATTTTAAGGCAGGTCTAAAATTTAATTAAACTACAGTCACCACTGCACCCTATGGTTTCTCCTTTCTCGTCTTGTTTCGGTCGAATGACTGGATATGGCAGTTAGGGGAGGAGCTATATAGCAGCTCTTCTGTGGGTGATCCTCTTGCAACTTCCTGTTGGGAAGGAGACTATCCCATAAGTAATGGATGATCCGTGGACTGGATACACTACAAGAGAAATAAATTTATCAGGTAAGCATAAATTATGTTTCTCCAACATAGGTGTGTCCGGTCCACGGCGTCATCCTTACTTGTGGGATATTCTCCTCCCCAACAGGAAATGGCAAAGAGCCCAGCAAAGCTGGTCACATGATCCCTCCTAGGCTCCGCCTACCCCAGTCATTCTCTTTGCCGTTGCACAGGCAACATCTCCACGGAGATGGCTAAGAGTTTTTTGGTGTTTAAATATAGTTTTTATTCTTCAATCAAGTGTTTGTTATTTTAAAATAGTGCTGGTATGTACTATTTACTCTGAAACAGAAAAGAGAAGAAGATTTCTGTTTGTAAGAGGAAGATGATTTTAGCAAACGTTACTAAAATCGATTGCTGTTTCCACACAGGACTGTTGAGATGAAGTAACTTCAGTTGGGGGAAGCAGTTGGCAGACTTTTCTGCCTGAGGTATGACTGGCCACATTTCTAACAAGACCTTGTAATGCTGGAAGGCTGTCATTTTCCCTATGGGGACCGGTAAGCCATTTTCTTAGATTAAGTAAAAGAATAAAGGGCTTTATAAGGGCTTAAAAAACTGGTAGACATTTTTCTGGGCTAAAACGATTACTTTGCTAAGCATATTTGGCAGATTATAACTCTTTATAGTTATTATAATCTTGGGGATTGTTGTTAAAAAACGGCAGGCACTGTTTGGACACCTTTTTCAGATGGGGGCCTTCTCTAGTCATAGGCAGAGCCTCATTTTCGCGCCACTAATGCGCAGTTGTTTTTGGAAAGCAAGGCATGCAGATGCATGTGTGAGGAGCTAAGAACCACTGAAAAAGCTTATAGAAGGCGTCATTTGGTATCGTATTCCCCTCTGGGCTTGGTTGGGTCTCAGCAAAGCAGATACCTGGGACTGTATAGGGGTTAAATGTAAAAACGGCTCCGGTTCCGTTATTTTAAGGGTTAAAGCTTTCAAATTTGGTGTGCAATACTTTTAAGGCTTTAAGACACTGTGGTGAAATTTTGAACAATTGCTTCATGCTTTTTCGCATATTCAGTAATAAAGTGTGTTCTGTTTAAAATTTAAAGTGACAGTAACGGTTTTATTTTAAAACGTTTTTTGTGCTTTGTTGACAAGTTTAATCCTGTTTAACATGTCTGAACCATCAGATAAGCGATGTTCTATATGTATGAAAGCCAATGTGTCTCCCCATTTAAATATATGTGATAATTGTGACATAGTGTCCAAACAAAGTAGGGACAATGATGCCACAGATAATAATAGTGCCCAAGATGATTCTTCAGATGAGGGGAGTAAGCATGGTACTGCATCATCCCCTTCTGTGTCTACACCAGTTTTGCCCACACAAGAGGCCCCTAGTACATCTAGTGCGCCAATACTTATTACCATGCAACAATTAACGGCTGTTATGGATAATTCTATTGCAAATATTTTATCTAAAATGCCTACTTATCAGAGAAAGCGCGATTGCTCTGTTTTAAACACTGAAGAGCAAGAGGACGCTGATGATAACGTTTCTGACATACCCTCACACCAATCTGAAGGGGCCAGGAGGGAGGTTTTGTCTGAGGGAGAAATTTCAGATTCAGGAAAAATTTCTCAACAAGCTGAACCTGATGTTGTAACATTTAAATTTAAATTAGAACATCTCCGCGCACTGCTTAAGGAGGTATTATCTACTCTGGATGATTGTGACAATTTGGTCATTCCAGAGAAATTATGTAAGATGGACAAGTTCCTAGAGGTTCCGGTGCCCCCCGATGTTTTTCCTATACCCAAGCGGGTGGCGGACATAGTAAATAAGGAATGGGAAAGGCCCGGCATACCTTTTGTTCCTCCCCCTATATTTAAGAAATTATTTCCTATAGTCGACCCCAGAAAGGACTTATGGCAGACAGTTCCTAAGGTCGAGGGGGCGGTCTCTACTCTAAACAAACGCACTACTATTCCCATAGAAGATAGTTGTGCTTTCAAAGATCCTATGGATAAAAAATTAGAGGGTTTGCTTAAAAAGATGTTTGTTCAGCAAGGTTACCTTCTACAACCGATTTCATGCATTGTTCCTGTCACTACGGCAGCGTGTTTCTGGTTCGAAGAACTAGAAAAGTCGCTCAATAAAGAATCTTCGTATGAGGAGGTTATGGACAGAGTTCAAGCACTTAAATTGGCTAACTCTTTTATTCTAGATGCCGCTTTGCAATTAGCTAGATTAGCGGCGAAAAATTCAGGGTTTGCTATCGTGGCGCGCAGAGCGCTTTGGCTAAAGTCTTGGTCAGCGGATGTGTCTTCCAAGACAAAATTGCTTAACATCCCTTTCAAGGGCAAAACACTGTTTGGTCCTGATTTGAAAGAGATTATTTCAGACATCACCGGGGGAAAGGGCCACGCCCTTCCTCAGGATAGGTCTTTTAAGGCTAGAAATAAACCTAATTTTCGTCCCTTTCGCAGAAACGGACCAGCCTCTACTTCTACATCCTCTAAGCAAGAGGGTAATACTTCTCAACCCAAACCAGCCTGGAGACCGATGCAAGGCTGGAACAAGGGTAAGCAGGCCAAGAAGCCTGCCACTGCTACCAAAACAGCATGAAGGGATGGCCCCCGATCCGGGTCCGGATCTGGTGGGGGGCAGACTTTCTCTCTTTGCTCAGGCCTGGGCAAGAGATGTTCAGGATCCTTGGGCACTAGAAATAGTTTCTCAAGGTTATCTCCTGGAATTCAAGGAACTACCCCCAAGGGGAAGGTTCCACAGGTCTCAATTATCTTCAAACCAAATAAAAAGACAGGCATTCTTACATTGTGTACAAGACCTGTTAAAGATGGGAGTAATTCATCCAGTTCCAATAGGAGAACAAGGGATGGGGTTTTACTCCAACCTGTTCATAGTTCCCAAAAAAGAGGGAACATTCAGACCAATTTTAGATCTCAAGATCCTAAACAAATTTCTCAGGGTTCCATCGTTCAAAATGGAAACCATTCGAACGATCCTTCCTACCATCCAGGAAGGTCAATTTATGACCACGGTGGATTTAAAGGATGCGTACCTACATATTCCTATCCACAAGGAACATCATCAGTTCCTAAGGTTCGCTTTTCTGGACAAGCATTACCAGTTTGTGGCACTTCCATTCGGATTAGCCACTGCTCCGAGAATTTTCACAAAGGTACTAGGGTCCCTTCTAGCGGTTCTAAGACCAAGGGGCATTGCAGTAGTACCGTACTTGGACGACATCCTGATTCAAGCGTCGTCTCTGTCAAAAGCAAAGGCTCATACGGACATCGTCCTAGCCTTTCTCAGATCTCACGGATGGAAAGTGAACATAGAAAAAAGTTCTCTTTCCCCGTCAACAAGAGTTCCCTTCTTGGGAACAATAATAGACTCCTTAGAAATGAAGATTTTTCTGACAGAGGTCAGAAAATCAAAACTTCTAAGTTCTTGTCAAGTACTTCATTCTGTTCTTCGTCCTTCCATAGCGCAGTGCATGGAAGTAATAGGATTGATGGTTGCAGCAATGGACATAGTTCCTTTTGCAAGAATTCATCTAAGACCATTACAACTGTGCATGCTCAGACAGTGGAATGGGGATTACACAGACTTGTCTCCGACGATTCAAGTAGATCAAAGGACCAGAGATTCACTCCGTTGGTGGCTGATCCTGGACAACCTGTCACAGGGAATGAGCTTCCGCAGACCAGAGTGGGTCATTGTCACGACCGACGCCAGTCTGGTGGGCTGGGGCGCGGTCTGGGAACCCCTGAAAGCTCAGGGTCTATGGTCTCGGGAAGAATCTCTTCTCCCGATAAACATTCTGGAACTGAGAGCGATATTCAATGCTCTCAAAGCTTGGCCTCATCTAGCAAAGGCCAAATTCATAAGGTTTCAATCAGACAACATGACGACAGTTGCATATATCAACCATCAGGGGGGAACAAGGAGTTCCCTGGCGATGGAGGAAGTGACCAAGATAATTCAATGGGCGGAGGATCACTCCTGCCACTTGTCTGCAATCCACATCCCAGGAGTGGAAAATTGGGAAGCGGATTTTCTGAGTCGTCAGACATTCCATCCGGGGGAGTGGGAACTCCATCCGGAAATCTTTGCCCAAATAACTCGATTATGGGGCATTCCAGACATGGATCTGATGGCCTCTCGTCAGAACTTCAAGGTTCCTTGTTACGGTCCAGATCCAGGGATCCCAAGGCGACTCTAGTAGATGCACTAGTAGCACCTTGGACCTTCAACCTAGCTTATGTATTCCCACCGTTTCCTCTCATTCCCAGGCTGGTAGCCAGGATCAATCAGGAGAGGGCTTCGGTGATCTTGATAGCTCCTGCGTGGCCACGCAGGACTTGGTATGCAGGCCTGGTGAATATGTCATCGGCTCCACCATGGAAGCTACCTTTGAGACAGGACCTTCTTGTTCAAGGTCCATTCGAACATCCGAATCTGGTTTCCCTCCAACTGACTGCTTGGAGATTGAACGCTTGATTTTATCAAAACGTGGGTTTTCAGATTCTGTAATAGATACTCTGATTCAGGCTAGAAAGCCTGTAACTAGAAAAATTTACCATAAGATATGGAAAAAATATATCTGTTGGTGTGAATGTAAAGGATTCCCCTGGAACAAGATAAAAATTCCTAAGATTCTATCCTTTCTACAAGAAGGTTTGGAGAAAGGATTATCTGCAAGTTCTCTGAAGGGACATATCTCTGCGTTATCTGTTTTACTTCACAAAAGGCTGGCAGCTGTGCCAGACGTTCAAGCGTTTGTTCAGGCTCTGGTTAGAAACAAGCCTGTTTACAGACCTTTGACTCCTCCCTGGAGTCTTAATCTAGTTCTTTCAGTTCTTCAAGGGGTTCCGTTTGAACCCTTACATTCCGTAGATATTAAGTTATTATCTTGGAAAGTTTTGTTTTTGGTTGCAATTTCTTCTGCTAGAAGAGTTTCTGAGTTATCTGCTCTGCAGTGTTCTCCGCCCTATCTGGTGTTCCATGCAGATAAGGTGGTTTTGCGTACTAAGCCTGGTTTTCTTCCGAAAGTTGTTTCCAACAAGAATATTAACCAGGAGATAGTTGTACCTTCTTTGTGTCCGAATCCAGTTTCAAAGAAGGAACGTTTGTTACACAATTTGGACGTGGTCCGTGCTCTAAAATTCTATTTAGAGGCCACTAAAGATTTCAGACAAACATCTTCTTTGTTTGTTGTTTATTCTGGTAAAAGGAGAGGTCAAAAGGCAACTTCTACCTCTCTTTCTTTTTGGCTTAAAAGCATTATCCGATTGGCTTATGAGACTGCCGGACGGCAGCCTCCTGAAAGAATCACAGCTCATTCCACTAGGGCTGTGGCTTCCACATGGGCCTTCAAGAACGAGGCTTCTGTTGACCAGATATGTAAGGCAGCGACTTGGTCTTCACTGCACACTTTTGCCAAATTTTACAAATTTGATACTTTTGCTTCTTCAGAGGCTATTTTTGGGAGAAAGGTTTTGCAAGCCGTGGTGCCTTCCATTTAGGTGACCTGATTTGCTCCCTCCCTTCATCCGTGTCCTAAAGCTTTGGTATTGGTTCCCACAAGTAAGGATGACGCCGTGGACCGGACACACCTATGTTGGAGAAAACAGAATTTATGCTTACCTGATAAATTACTTTCTCCAACGGTGTGTCCGGTCCACGGCCCACCCTGGTTTTTTTAATCAGGTCTGATGAATTATTTTCTCTAACTACAGTCACCACGGTATCATATGGTTTCTCCTATGCATATTTCCTCCTGTACGTCGGTCGAATGACTGGGGTAGGCGGAGCCTAGGAGGGATCATGTGACCAGCTTTGCTGGGCTCTTTGCCATTTCCTGTTGGGGAGGAGAATATCCCACAAGTAAGGATGACGCCGTGGACCGGACACACCGTTGGAGAAAGTAATTTATCAGGTAAGCATGAATTCTGTTTTTTCAAAAAATGCTTTGTTGGCTGAAAAAGTGTTTTTTTTTTTTGTAGGAACCTAAATGAAAATATTGAAAATTATGTATAAATACATTTAGTTCCAAATGATTGAAATCTTCTTAGCACAGGGGTGTGAAATAGCCCAGTGATATAGGGATTTATTTTTTCTAGTATTATTTTGAATGACACTGCTGCTGATCAGTACCTAACGCGCTATATTAAAGGGACAGTCAACAGAAATGGCTTGTAATTACAGAGTGTGATGTTGCTATTAAATAACACATCAGCCAAGTCTTAACATTTGTAAAACAAAATAACATTGTTTTAAAGGGACAGACTAGTCAAAATTAAATTTCATGATTCGGATAGGGCATTCAATTTTAAACAACTTTCCAATTAATTTTTTAGCTTCAAATTTGCTTTGTTCTCTTGGTATTATTTGTTGAAAGCTAAACCTAGGTAGGCTGATATTCTAATTTCTAAGCCGTTGAAGGCTGCATCTTATCTTAGTATATATTGACAGTTTTTCACAGCTAGACAGTGCTAGTTCACGTGTGCCATAGTACAACAATTGCTGAGGGGCCTAGATAAAAATAGTCCCGTCCCTGACGTATTGGTTTCCCCCTCACATTCCTTCTGGCACTGTACTGTGCGTAGTTTTAGGTAAAGAAATCTGAACATCAGCTAAGATACAAGATAAGCAGAATAAAATCACATGGCCATGTCTGACTCTCTGTCAGGTAACACTGCTCACTGGTTACCATGGTAATAAGTTAGTTTTGTAGCTCTGCATCTGTGTGTATGAAACCATCTCAGACAGGATCTTATTTCACAGAGGCTTTAGAGGCGAGCGGACATTAACAATTATGTCCATTTAGTAGTGATGTCATTGTCATAAGGATTCATGTTATAATTGAGGTCTCCAGTTAAAGGGGACACTAAACCCAAATTTCCTTCTTAATACAAGGAGAGTCCATGGCTTCATTCCTTACTGTTGGGAAAATACTGAACCTGGCCACTAGGAGTAGGCAAAGACACCCCAGCCAAAGGCTTAAATACCTCTCCCACTTCCCCTATCCATCATTCATTCGTTGCCTTTTGTCATAGGAGGACGGCAGAGAAGTGTCAGAAGATTCCGGAGTTGTTCCTCAGTAGGGATATCTGCCTTTCGTTTTGGAACTGGAGTTTTAAGTAGTCTTGTCAGCCTCTCAGTGAGAGCATTGACGAAAGTTAGAGTCTGAAGATGCAGGGAGAGTCTTTCTGCAAACCCATCCAGACTGCCTGCTAACAGCTCCTAAGCAATCAGTGTTGACGAGTTTCACTGTTTGCTTTCTTCACTCAAGTCCATGTCAGGAGCAATGCTACAAGCCTGTCACACTTGAGAGGCTATGTTTCTGTTCCACAGCACGGATTCTGGTAAGATTGTTTCAATTTTTTACTTATGTTGAAATTGTTGAAGACAGGTTTACAGTGTGACTCCTTTTATCTTTATAGAATAATGGGTTAATATCTCCTGAGGGAGGTTATTGAACAGTGGGGATTAATAAAATATGTTTGCTTAGATTTATGCTGCTTATATGTGAGATTTATTGAAGTTCTGGTCTGCGGATATGACTTCTAAGTCTAGACTACTTTCCCTCCCTTTTAAGGGAAACATTTTATTTGGTCCAGGCCTGGACTCCATTATTTCCACGGTTACAGGGGGCAAGGGTGCCTTCCTACCGCAGGATTAAAAGAACAAATCTAAGGGACAAGGATCTAATTTTTGTTCATTTCGTTCTGAGAAGTCCCAACTTTAGCAGTCCTCCTCTAAACCAGAGCAAACCAAGAGCACTTGGAAGCCGGCACAATTCTGGAATAAATCCAAGCAGAACAAGAAGCCCGCCGAGAACAGGTCGGCATGAAGGGGCGGCCCCCGATCCAAAGCTGGATCGTATAGGGGGCAGACTGTTGCTGTTTTCAGATGCTTGGTCCAGGGACGTGCAGGATCCGTGGGTCCCGGAGGTCATAGCTCATGGATACAAGATAGGTTTCAAATCTCATCCACCCAAGGGCAGATTTGTCCTCTCAAGCCTGTCTTTAAAACCACAAAAGAGGGAAGCCTTTCTGGGGCGCGTGCAGGATCTGTCCTCTCGGGGTCATTGTCCTGGTTCCTATCACAGAAAGAGGTTTGGGATACTACTCAAACCGGTTTGTGGTCCCAAAGAAGGAGGGAACTTTACGCCCAATTCTGGACCTAAAGTGCTTAAAGGTATAGTACACTGTAAAATAGTTTTTCCATTAATTTTAAATGACCTGTTATACCAACTGCAGAGTATAAAATATTTGAGAAATTGCATTTTCAGGTTTATTTGTGTATATGAATTAGCTGATTTTGTGCTTTGAAACCACAGCCTATTACAATGGGTTGAACTTAAAGGCGATATCATATCTCATTATGTTATAACTTTGTGTACACAGACTTGCTTCCTTTATCTTTTATTTGTCTGGAACACCAAAGCTCAATACATAGAAAGAACAATGGAAAATTATCATTTTATTACTTAACTATACTGCATCCCACTGAGTGTGTAACTTCTTCTGCTGGCTGTGTTTACTTAGGCTATCCAATAGCCTATACTCCAGTATCAAAACTTTCAATCTATGTGGCTATACCACAGGCTAAATCAGCTATTTCTAATGCTGTAATAGGGGTAAATGAGCTACTTGTAATCAATTTAATACACTCTAGCAGGTAAAAAGGATCATTGGGAATAATTTAAAGGGGAGAAAATTTTGGGGTGAACTGTCCCTTTAAACAAGTTTCTAAATGTCCCCTCTATCAAGATGGAGACAATAAGGTCCATTCTTCCTCTAGTTCAGGAAGGACAGTTCATGACCACTATAGATCTGAAGGATGCCTACCTTCACGTTCCAATCCAAAGGGACCACTTCCAGTTCCTAAGGTTTGCGTTCCTGAATCAGCACTTCCAGTTCATTGCACTTCTGTTTGGTCTAGCTACGGCCCCAAGAATCTTCTCAAAGGTTTTGGGAGCTCTCCTGGCTGTCGCCAGAACCCAAGGTATAGCAGTAGCTCCCTACTTGGACGACATTCTGGTTCAAGCGCCATCCTTTCGTCTAGCAGAGGACCATTCGGTTTCTCTTCTCTCTCTCTTCTTCGATCAAATGGATGACAGATAAAGTTAGAGAAGGGTTCTCTTATCCCAAGCACTAGGGTAGAATTTCTGGGCACTATAATAGATTCAGTATCCATGAGGATATTTCTAGTGTATCAGTGATACATTGTTTATGAATGGCGGCTTGAAAAGCTGCACTGTCATTAAGATTTTCTTGAGAAAGACTCACTAAAGGAACCAAAACGTCGACTTTTGTGATGCTATACATTAAATAAAAATATCACTTGGATGCCATAAAGACCCTTGAGTGCCCTCCCTTCTTCGTGTTGTCATATGAATATTAATTTGGGTAAAAGTACATACCATTAATTGAAAAATGTTACTACGTATATCTCTCTAAATAAGCCTGATAATCCTGACCAGTCTGCGCCCTTGAGATCTCACAGTTCTTCACTGTAAGATTTGGTGAATATCTCTATAACCACTTTTATGTTGGTTTTATATATGAGTGTGGCTATAAATAAAGGACAGATGCAATGGTGTATATATATAAATCACCCTTGTGGTTGGCAATAATTTTGCTCCCACTTTGATTTAATTATATTACCCTCCATATTACATTGAAATACATACCAGTATACCACTGGGAATAGATACTGTAGGCGTACAGCCTGGATACGTATCCATCGAATATATAAAGTCATTTATCATTATTAATGGGTAACAAGCTCAGCAATAATTCCCACTTTTTGTATATAAATCTAAGTTTGTAACTATTTATTTATGTATATATGTAAACAGTTGTATTAATTTACTATGCATAGATGAGATTAAGAAGGATTATCTCATATTTTCACATTACACCTGTGTACCACACTGCTTAAATAATCAGAGTGTTGAGACACGATTTACTATTGTTTATTATAACCATGACTACAGTTGCCATGGAGACCCATATACACAATGGCACACGATCGGCCAGCTTGGGATATTACTATGGCGATCTAACTAATTCCATTCACTACACTTAAGTTGGTGTCAGCCATTGTCTATTTACGACACTTTATACACAATTTTGTATTAGTCACTAATTCTGTTTAAGAAACACTTTGCATAATTTGTATGCTTAATAATAACACAGCCGTGAAACCGGAAGTGAGATAACATCACTTCCGGTAGGCGTTAGCACTGTGGAATGCAGGATGCGTTCCACGCTCGTGATTTGGCGCACTTTTGGAGAAAAACTTGTTTTGTGAGTGATATTTGAAACACTATAAATTGTTTGAGGTTTGTCTATGTATTTATGCTGATGAAGGGGTTGTGAACCCCGAAAACGTTCCAATAAAGAAGTTTGTGAAAGTCCTGAGAGTGCATTTACATTTGTCTTATATATATATACACCCAGGACTTGACATAATGTGTAGTTTAATCCACAAAAGTAGTGGCTATATAAAATCAAACGTGAGAGATGTTATGTTAGATTACTTGTGTAATGGCTTGTGGATTCTCACCACCTTTATGAAAGAAAATATAATGTATGCTTACTTGATAAATTAATTTCTTTCATGGTGGTGAGGGTCCATGAGATCCGCCCATTTTTAAAATATTTTTTTTTTAATTTATTTTCCTGCTCCTTTTTTCTTTTCTTGCTCTTATCCTTTTTCTACCTTTCTTCTTTGACTATACATCAGACTAGTTTCAGTGTAGTGGGAGGGTTTTTAACTTCTCTTGGAGTTTTGGGAATCTTTGTCTCCTCCTAGTGGCCAGGAGTGTAATTCCCAGGAATAATGGCTCATGGACTCTCGTGTGTGTGTGTGTGTGTGTGTATATATATATATATATATATATATATATATATATATATATATATATATATATATATATATATATATATATATATATATATATACATACAAGTGAAGGAAAAAGTTCTCCAGTCGTGGATGAGGTAAAATTTTTTAAATTTATTGAAACTCTTTTAAAATCATTAACACCACTCGTAAAATCCTAAACGGGCATCAGATCAGGTCTCACGCGTTTCAGCTCTATTGAGCCGTACTCATAGACCTCTGATCTGGTGCAGTCACTACACAACTTTATATACATGTCTAATTAGGTCAATTAAAAACACTTGCCCAGTCAAGGTATTACTTGTTAACCCCTGATTGTCTTTCTAATCCATTATTTGGTATTCCTTTAATTCAGGGTGAATTTCTCAAAGTGTGTATGATTCTTAGGGGGCTACCAATGGGTCTATGGTTATGATATATTAGGAGAACAATGCCTCTTTTACTTGTTTTTAATTATATGAAGTCATTTCATTTTATTTTATATATCTAGTGTGAGGAAACTGTATTTTGATCTTATTGGTCCCATATATACATAACATATTAACAATGCTGTTACAGGTTAAGTCACTATATGTAGGACACGCATGAATCTAATAAACTAGTGTGTGAACTTTTATGCTAGAATTATTATTTATCCATGAACTGTGGGTTTATTTGTTGACTATACTTTAACTACTCTTACCATGAATGTGTTCTACTCCCAAAAGTTTATAAGTTCAAATGGTGAATTAAAACCGTGAGGGATATTAGTCTTTAAGCGGAACATCCAGTATACTTCTTTTTTACTCAGTATGCTGTCCAAGTCGCCTCCCCTTAGATCTAGGATTATTTTATCCACTACTGTCCATCTCAATGATTTTGTATTCCTATCATGTACCTCTATAAAGTGTTTTGTTATGGGGAGGAGTTTATCCTCTCTCTGTCTGCTTTTTTCTGTGTCTACCGTGATGCTAGATAGATGCTCTCTTATACGGCTTCTTATTTCTCTTACCGTTTTGCCTATATATTGAAGTTTACAAATGTTGCATTCAATAAGGTACACAACCCATTTGTCTCTACAATTTAAGTATCTATCTATCTGAAAGATTTCTCCAGTATTAGTTGAAGTAAATATGTTCCCTGTATTTGCGTGTTTGCATGCTTTGCAATCACTATATCCACACTTGTAGAGACCTTTGGTATGTAGCCATGTGGTTTGTTTTGAACTTTTAATATTTGTTGGGGAGACCATGTTCCCTATTGTTCTTCCTCTCCTGTATGAAAACAAACAATTTTTGTCAATTATTTTAGCTAAGCTATTATCAGCTTTTAATATTGGTAAATGTTTTTTTATTATATTGCAAATTTGATTGTATTGTGGCGAGTATTGTGTGACAAATTTGATCCTATTTTGTTCTCTTTCTCCATAATGCTGCTTCCTCTTTGATTTCGTTTTAATGAAATCTGCTTGTTTTTTAGTTTATACTGACATGCGTGCATTTGTGATAGTTTGCTTGGTGTAACCTCTATCTTTCAGTTGTTTGTCTAATGTTTCTGCCTCTTTTAAGTAATCTGTTTCATTAGAGCAATTGCGTCTTACTCTAATGTGTTGTCCTTTTGCTATCGCTCTAAATGTTTCTTTTGGATGATTACTTTTTGCATGTAGCAATGCATTCTTAGATATTGGTTTCTTATACATAGTGGTTTCAATTTCTTTACTTTGTATATTACCCCGTAATATGAGGTCCAAGTAGCTAATCTCACTATTCTGTACTTCATGTGTGAATTTAATTCCCATTCTGTTAGATTCTATATATGTCAAAAAAAATTTCAGTATATCATCATCTCCTTCCCATATTAGGATGAGATCATCTATAAATCTGTTGTACAGTTTAATGTGTTCTTTGAAGTGGTTTCCACCCGCAAAGATGTGGCACAGCTCCCACCAGCCCATAAATAGGTTGGAGTAGGTGGGGGCAAACCCCTCCATAGCAAAAATAATTGTGTGTCAAAAGTTATTCTATTATTTTTATGACATATTCCTGAAAAGCCAGTTCTAAATCACTACGTGTACTCAAAAAATATCTCACTGCTTCCAAGCCCAGTGTGTGTGGTATGTTACTATAAAGTGAAACCACGTCTAGCGTTAACCATCTGCTTTTTGTAGTCCAGGTCACTTCTTTTAATTTTTGTATCATGTGGGTGGAATCTCTAATGTAACTAGTTAAGTACTAAGGGTTGGAGAATGGAGTCCACCCATTCTGACACTGGTTCAAGTAGGGATCCTAACCCTGATACTATTGGTCGTCCCCTTACATTCTCTGTGCTTTTGTGCACCTTAGGAAAGATGTGAAATATTGGGGTCTTTGGCTGTTTGTTAATCAGATAATCATACGTTGTTTTATTAATAAAGCCATTCTCTAGGCCCTCATCCAATAAATGATTTAACTGATGCATGTAGTTTGTTTTGGGGTCTCCTTTTAGGATCATATAGTTGTTTGTGTCCATGAGCTGTCTCATTATTTCACTATCATAATCTGTTTTATTTAATACAACTATACTCCCCCCTTTATCCGATTTTTTAATGACTATATTAGCGTTCTCGGCTAGTTCATTTAAGGCCCTTCTTTCTTTATTGGTTAAGTTATTATTATATTGTGACCCTTTGTCTCTATTTAATTTCTCCAAATCTTCAACTACTCTCTCTTGAAACTGTTCTAAGATGGTACCCCTTGAGTGTATCGGATAAAATGTTGATTTTGCCTTGAAACCTGTGTGAGATTGTTTTTCCTCAATATTTATCTGTTCACCCAATAGGCTCATAAGTGTCTCTCTGGCACAAGAATCTTGAAAATCAAGATGTGTTTCAGATATAGTATCCTCATTTCTCTCTCTTTCCTCTCTTATTATTGTGTTTTCTTCTGCATTATGAAAATGTTTTTTTAAAGTTAAATTTCGGACTATCCGAGTGACATCAACAATTGTGTTGAATATGTTAAATTTAGTTGTTGGTACAAAATTTAAACCATAGTTTAATACTCTCTCTTGTGTTGGTGTCAATTGGGTGCCCGAAAGATTAATGACTATTGATGCACTGTCCGCTCTGAGTTTTTTTTGGCTCTCAATTGGTATCTGTTCATTTGTACTTGTTTGACTCTGTTGTCTCCTCCTATAGTTTGTTTTATAGCTGGTATTACATCTCTCTGTTCTTGTGGGGGAGCTGTTACTAAAAAAGCCTGGTCAAACTTAGTTCTGACTGAATCAGCTTTGTCTGTCTTTTGTATGTTTGCTGAATTTAATGTATTTTTGTAACTGCTTAGTTTGTGATAACCTGTTTTACTCTTAGCTCCCTGTGCCTCTGTGTTGGTTCTATCTTGTGTGTTCTGTTGTGCAATGATCTCTATATTAGGTATGTCTCTATTATACTGACTGTCATTATCCACACAATTCTCATCAGTTGACTCTGCATCAGTATCTGAGAATGTTACTTTCTTTTTGCCTTTATTCTTTGGGTTACCCTTATGGTGTCTGAAATTCCTTCTATTGTTATCCCTATGTGAGGTGGCTCTTTCTTTTCTATTCCATACATGTACTGTATTAGTCTGATAGTCTGTCCAGTCTCTTAAACATTGTGTTTGTTTTATTTGTAGAACTCCCTCTGTAGATTTCTCTACTGTCTCTATGAAAATATAATGTATGCTTACTTGATAAATTAATTTCTTTCATGGTGGTGAGAGTCCATGAGACCCGCCCATTTTTAAAATATTTTTTTTTTTATTTATTTTCCTGCTCCTTTTTTCTTTTCTTGCTCTCTTATCCTTTTTCTACCTTTCTTCTTTGACTATACATCAGACTAGTATCAGTGTAGTGGGAGGGTTTTTAACTTCTCTTGGAGTTTTGGGAATCTTTGTCTCCTCCTAGTGGCCAGGAGTGTAATTCCCAGGAATAATGGCTCATGGACTCTCGTGTGTGTGTGTATAAATATATATATATATATATGTGTGTGTGTATGTGTGTGTGTGTGTATATATATATATATATATATATATATATACACATAGATATACTAGTTAAAATGTTCTCAAGAAAGATATAATTGTGCATTGATAAATAACCATTCTCCCATTGTATTTCTTCCCAACAGGTGGATTCACGGATTGTAAAAATCCTATTCATGGCAAGAATGCAGGTGCTCTGTTAAATTTTTTTCAAAATCAAAGTAGCAATGCTGAAAATATATGTTCAGAATGTGGAAAATGTTTTACAAGAAAATCATATCTTATTATGCATCGGACAACTCATACAGGAAAGCAAGTATTTTCTTGTTCTGAATGTGGGAAAAGTTTTGCCTGGAAATCGGATCTCACTAAACATCAGAAAATTCATACAGGAGAGAGAGCGTTTTCATGTTCTGAATGTGGGAAAAGTTTTACTCATTTATCAACTCTCAATACGCATCGGAAAATTCATACTGGAGAGAAAGCGTTTTCATGTTCTCAATGTGGGAAACGTTTTATTCGAAAATCACAACTTCTTAATCATCAGAAAATTCATGCAAAAGCATTTTCTTGTTCTGAGTGTGGGAAATGTTTTGCCTGCAAATCAGATTTTCTTTCACACCAGAAAATTCATAAACCATTTTCATGTTCTGAATGTGGAAAACGTTTCACTCGGAAATCACATCTTAATAATCATCAGATAATTCATACAGGAGAGAAAGCATTTTCATGTTCTGATTGTGGGAAATGTTTTAACCATCCGTCAAACCTTATTAGTCATCGTAAAATTCATACAGGAGAGAAAGTTTTTTT
This sequence comes from Bombina bombina, assembly GCF_027579735.1. NCBI lineage: Eukaryota > Metazoa > Chordata > Amphibia > Anura > Bombinatoridae > Bombina > Bombina bombina. Next base: position 476,399,734 of record NC_069505.1, on the reverse strand, counting down.
ATGTTCTGAATGTGGGAAATGTTTTGCCAGGAAATCGGATCTTGATAAACACCAGAAAATTCATACAGGAGAGAAAGCATTTTCATGCTCTGAGTGTGGGAAAAGTTTTACCCATCCATCGAACCTTATTAGTCATCGGAAAATTCATACAGGAGAAAAAGCATTTTCCTGTTCTGATTGTGGGAAATGTTTTACTCGGAAATCACATTTTAGTAGACATCAGAAAATTCATGCAAAATAGAATGCGTATTCATGTTTTGAATGTGGGAAATGTTAACCAGAAATATTTTTTTTCTACTAATCATTCATAATGAAATTATTTTGATATTCAAAAATGGGTGTAAGAAACTATACATTTAAGAGTTCCCTCTCTAATAATAGTTAAGCCCAGTTACCTCCCTGGCTATGGGAGAAGTCAGTGTGCTTTATGCCTAGATAATGTTAAATACCATAGATGGTAGCCACTACATTAGTGCGAGTGAAAGGTTCTCGTTGTTATTTATTGGCTGACTGACTTCCAGGCTGCTGATTGGTTACAGTGCTTTGAGACTCCATTTCTGAGCTTTTAATTACTCTGGGCCTAAGAAGTGATTTGATTATTACGGGAAGAGATTATAAATAATGTATAGACCAGTACATTTGTTAAAATAGTACATGTTTATCCAAAATGCTTGTTTTAGTAGTATCATTGGTTTAAATAAACAGTTTCTGCTGATTTTTTTTCCCCTGGTACTTTGCATACTTTGTATACTAAAGTGGTGCTGAAGATTGCTACAATTTTTCCTGCTTAACCATGTCTTTTTAACCCCTTGGCGACCGAGGATGTGCCAGGCACGTCCTACAAAGGGTGTCCGTTAATGACCAAGGACATGCCTGGCACGTCCTCAGGGGTTTGAAGCACTGGAAGCAATCGTGATCGCTTTCAGGTTATTGCAGTAATGCCTCGATATTGAGGCATCCTGCAATAACCTTTTCTAAGCATTTGATGCAGAGAGAGCCACTCTGTGGCCCTCTCTGCGGCCCTCTCTGCATCGGCCAGCAATGGTGCCAATCGGTGGTGGGTGGGAGCTGTAGCAGGGAGGCGGGTGGGCGGCCCATCGTTGGAGGGACTTCCTGATCCTGTCCCTAAAGGCGCGAGTGAGCCAGATCGTGCGGGGGGCAGCAGCAGCAGCGTCCGTGCGCCTAACACACAATGTATGGGAAGGAGGGAGAAGGTGGGTATAAATGTTGGAAAAGGAATCTGGAAGGGGGGTAGGGTATTGAGAGGGGGCAGCAACACTACAGAATATTGGGGTTTAAATAAAAAATAAAAAAAATAAACTATTTTTCTTTTAGCAAACTGGGTACTGGCAGACAGCTGCCAGTACCCAAGATGGTAAAAATTGGTAGAGGGGGAGGTTTAGAGAGCTGTTTGGGGGGGGGATCAGGGAGGTTGGGAGCTAAGTGTGGAACCAACACGGCAAATATATATATATATATATATATATATATATATATATATATATATATATATATATAAGAAGCCGTTTATTTTAGTACTGGCAGACTTTCTGCCAGTACTTAAGATGGCGGTGACAATTGTGAGGTGGGGGAGAGGGGAAAGATTTGAGGGGGGTCAGGGAGGGATCAGGAGATGGGAAGTGTCTACTTAATCCCTTAACTGCTGGGCATAATACAAGTGTGGTGCGCAGTGGCATTTAGTGGCCTTCTAATTACCAAAAAGCAAAGCCAAAGTCATATATGTCTGCTATTTCTGAACAAAGGGGATCCCAAAGAAGCATTTACAACCATTTGTGCTATAATTGCACAAGTTGTTTGTAAATAATTTCAGTGAGAAACCTAAAGTTAGTGCAAAAGTTATTTTTTTTTTTTTTTATTTGATCGCATTTGGCTGTGAAATGGTGGCATGAAATATACTAAAATGGGCCTAGATCAATACCTTGGGTTGTCTACTAAAAATATATATATATACATATGAAGGGTTATTCAGGGGTTCCTGATAGATATCAGTGTTACAATGTAACTATCGCTAATTTTGAAAAAAAAAAAAAGGTTTTGAAATAGCAAAGTGCTACTTGTATTTATTGCCCTATAACTTGCAAAGAACATGTAAACATTGGGTATTTCTAAACTCAGGACAAAATTTAGAAACTATTTAGCATGGGTGTTTTTTGGTGGTTGTAGATGTGTAACATATTTTGGGGGTCAAAGTTAGAAAAAGATTTTTATTTTTTTCATCATATTTTATATATTTTTTTATAGTAAATTATAAGATATGATGAAAATAATGTTATCTTTAGAAAGTCCATTTAATGGCGAGAGAGAAAAACGGTATATAATATGTGTGGGTACAGTAAATGAGTAAGAGGAAAATTACAGCTAAACACAAACACTGCAGAAATGTAAAAATATCCCTGGTCCCAAACGGTCAGAAAATTGAAAAGTGCTGCATTTTTTTCTTTCATGATTCCGATAGCAGGAATCTTAAGCAACTTTCTAATTTACTCCTATTATAAATTTTTCTTTGTTCTCTTGGTATCTTTATTTGGAAAAAGCTTACGAGCCAGCCCACCTTTGGTTCAGCACTGGGGTACAGTTTGCTTATTGATAGCTAAATGCAGCCACCAATCAGCAAGCGCTATCCAGGGTACTGAACCAAAGATGGTCCGGCTCCTAAGATTTACATTCCTGCTTTTTCAAATAAAGATACCAAGAAAACATTAAAATAGGAGTAAATTAGAAAGTTGCTTAAAATTACTGCTCTATATGAATCATGAGAAAAAAATAAAGTGGGTACAGTATCCCTTTTAGTGCCCCCAAGTCCCATTTTCAATTTCATTCCTCTAAATGTTCCTGTTATCAGTTTCTTCTGGATTCTAGCACTGCAGATTACCACCTTCCTTCCCAACATCTAACTTTTTAGATGACATTTGGTATGATATAAACAGCAGTGACACATCGCAAATGGTGGACATCTCAGAAGATTGCTGAGACCTATGAGCACTCTAGCTTCTATCTAGCAGATATTAGTAGGGTGTTGAAATCCAACTGGTTGCTTCACGATGAGATACTTGAATCTGATCTACAACAAGTAATATAACTCCTGTAACCTCACATCATATCTTCTTCCTCAGAAGGAGCAATCACCAAGGAGACCATCCTGTTAGGAACAGACTGATGAAGCTCTGCGTCGATGTAGCCACTTACTGATCTGGTGTAACCATACATTTCTCCAACATAGGTGTGTCCGGTCCACGGCGTCATCCTTACTTGTGGGATATTCTCTTCCCCAACAGGAAATGGCAAAGAGCCCAGCAAAGCTGGTCACATGATCCCTCCTAGGCTCCGCCTACCCCAGTCATTCTCTTTGCCGTTGTACAGGCAACATCTCCACGGAGATGGCTTAGAGTTTTTTAGTGTTTAACTGTAGTTTTTATTATTCAATCAAGAGTTTGTTATTTTGAAATAGTGCTGGTATGTACTATTTACTCAGAAACAGAAAAGAGATGAAGATTTCTGTTTGTATGAGGAAAATGATTTTAGCACCGTAACTAAAATCCATGGCTGTTCCACACAGGACTGTTGAGAGTAATTAACTTCAGTTGGGGGAACAGTGTGCAGTCTCTTGCTGCTTGAGGTATGACACATTCTAACAAGACGATGTAATGCTGGAAGCTGTCATTTTTCCCTATGGGATCCGGTAAGCCATGTTTATTACGATGTTAAATAAGGGCTTCACAAGGGCTTATTATGATTGTAGACTTTTATGGGCTAAATCGATTCAGTATTAAAACCTATTTAGCCTTGAGGAATCATTTTATTTGGGTATATTTATATTAGATGATATTATAATGTCGGCAGGCACTGTATGAGACACCTTATTTCTCTGGGGCTTCCCCAAAGCATAAGCAGAGCCTCATTTTCGCGCCGGTGTGGCGCACTTGTTTTTGAGAGGCATGGCATGCAGTCGCATGTGAGAGGAGCTCTGATACTTACAAAAGTCTTTCTGAAGGCGTCATTTGGTATCGTATTCCCCTTTGGGTTTGGTTGGGTCTCAGCAAAGCAGATACCAGGGACTGTAAAGGGGTTAAAGTGTTAAAACGGCTCCGGTTCCGTTATTTTAAGGGTTAAAGCTTCCAAATTTGGTGTGCAATACTTTTAAGGCTTTAAGACACTGTGGTGAAAATTTGGTGAATTTTGTACAATTCCTTCATGTTTTTTCGCAATTGCAGTAATAAAGTGTGTTCAGTTTAAAATTTAAAGTGACAGTAACGGTTTTACTTTAAAACGTTTTTTGTACTTTATTATCAAATTTATGCCTGTTTAACATGTCTGAACTACCAGATAGACTGTGTTCTGAATGTGGGGAAGCCAGAATTCCTGTTCATTTAAATAAATGTGATTTATGTGATAATGACAATGATGCCCAAGATGATTCCTCAAGTGAGGGGAGTAAGCATGGTACTGCATCATTCCCTCCTTCGTCTACATGAGTCTTGCCCACTCAGGAGGCCCCTAGTACATCTAGCGCGCCAATTCTCCTTACTATGCAACAATTAACGGCTGTAATGGATAATTCTGTCAAAAACATTTTAGCCAAAATGCACCCTTGTCAGCGTAAACGTGGCTGCTCTGTTTTAGTTACTGAAGAGCATGACGATGCTGATATTAATATCTCTGAAGGACCCCTAACTCAATCTGAAGGGGCCAGGGAGGTTTTGTCTGAGGGAGAAATTACTGATTCAGGGAACATTTCTCAACAGGCTGAACCTGATGTAATTGCATTCAAATTTAAGTTGGAACATCTCCGCATTCTGCTTAAGGAGGTATTATCCACTCTGGATGATTGTGAAAAGTTGGTCATCCCAGAGAAACTATGTAAAATGGACAAGTTCCTAGAGGTGCCGGAGCTCCCAGAAGCTTTTCCTATACCCAAGCGGGTGGCGGACATTGTTAATAAAGAATGGGAAAGGCCCGGTATTCCTTTCGTCCCTCCCCCCATATTTAAAAAATTGTTTCCTATGGTCGACCCCAGAAAGGACTTATGGCAGACAGTCCCCAAGGTCGAGGGAGCGGTTTCTACTTTAAACAAACGCACCACTATACCCATAGAGGATAGTTGCGCTTTCAAAGATCCTATGGATAAAAAATTAGAAGGTTTGCTTAAAAAGATGTTTGTTCAGCAGGGTTACCTTCTACAACCAATTTCATGCATTGTCCCTGTCACTACAGCCGCATGCTTCTGGATTGATGAGCTGATAAAGGCGCTCGATAGTGATTCTCCTCCTTATGAGGAGATTATGGACAGAATCAATGCTCTCAAATTGGCTAATTCTTTCACCCTTGACGCCACTTTGCAATTGGCTAGGTTAGCGGCTAAGAATTCTGGGTTTGCTATTGTGGCGCGCAGAGCGCTTTGGTTGAAATCTTGGTCGGCTGACGCGTCTTCCAAGAACAAGCTACTAAACATTCCTTTCAAGGGGAAAACGCTGTTTGGCCCTGACTTGAAAGAGATTATCTCGGATATCACCGGGGGTAAGGGCCACGCCCTTCCTCAGGATCGGCCTTTCAAGGCGAAAAATAGACCTAATTTTCGTCCCTTTCGTAAAAACGGACCAGCCCAAGGTGCTACGTCCTCTAAGCAAGAGGGTAATACTTCTCAAGCCAAGCCAGCTTGGAGACCAATGCAAGGCTGGAACAAGGGAAAGCAGGCCAAGAAACCTGCCAATGCTACCAAGACAGCATGAAATATTGGCCCCCGATCCGGGACCGGATCTGGTGGGGGGCAGACTCTCTCTCTTCGCTCAGGCTTGGGCAAGAGATGTTCTGGATCCTTGGGCGCTAGAAATAGTCTCCCAGGGTTATCTTCTGGAATTCAAGGGACTTCCCCCAAGGGGAAGGTTCCACAGGTCTCAGTTGTCTTCAGACCACATAAAAAGACAGGCGTTCTTACATTGTGTAGAAGACCTGTTAAAAATGGGAGTGATTCATCCTGTTCCATTAGGAGAACAAGGGATGGGGTTCTACTCCAATCTGTTCATAGTTCCCAAAAAAGAGGGAACGTTCAGACCAATCTTAGATCTCAAGATCTTAAACAAGTTTCTCAAGGTTCCATCCTTCAAGATGGAAACCATTCGAACTATTCTTCCTTCCATCCAGGAGGGTCAATTCATGACCACGGTGGATTTAAAGGATGCGTATCTACATATTCCTATCCACAAGGAACATCATCGGTTCCTAAGGTTCGCATTCCTGGACAAACATTACCAGTTCGTGGCGCTTCCTTTCGGATTAGCCACTGCTCCAAGGATTTTCACAAAGGTACTAGGGTCCCTTCTAGCGGTGCTAAGACCAAGGGGCATTGCAGTGGTACCTTACCTGGACGACATTCTGATTCAAGCGTCGTCCCTTCCTCAAGCAAAGGCTCACACGGACATTGTCCTGGCCTTTCTCAGATCTCACGGCTGGAAAGTGAACGTGGAAAAGAGTTCTCTATCCCCGTCAACAAGGGTTCCCTTCTTGGGAACAATTATAGACTCCTTAGAAATGAGGATCTTTCTAACAGAGGCCAGAAAAACAAAGCTTCTGGACTCTTGTCGGATACTTCATTCCGTTCCTCTTCCTTCCATAGCTCAGTGCATGGAAGTGATCGGGTTGATGGTGGCGGCGATGGACATAGTTCCTTTTGCGCGCATTCATCTAAGACCATTACAACTGTGCATGCTCAGTCAGTGGAATGGGGACTATACAGACTTGTCTCCGAAGATACAAGTAAATCAGAGGACCAGAGACTCACTCCGTTGGTGGCTGTCCCTGGACAATCTGTCTCAAGGGATGACGTTCCACAGACCAGAGTGGGTCATTGTCACGACCGACGCCAGTCTGATAGGCTGGGGCGCGGTCTGGGGATCCCTGAAAGCTCAGGGTCTTTGGTCTCGGGAAGAATCTCTTCTACCGATAAATATTCTGGAACTGAGAGCGATATTCAATGCTCTCAAGGCCTGGCCTCAGCTTGCGAGGACCAAGTTCATACGGTTTCAATCAGACAACATGACAACTGTTGCGTACATCAACCATCAGGGGGGAACAAGGAGTTCCCTAGCGATGGAAGAAGTAACCAAAATTATTCTTTGGGCGGAGTCTCACTCCTGCCACCTGTCTGCTATCCACATCCCAGGAGTGGAAAATTGGGAAGCGGATTTTCTGAGTCGGCAGACATTGCATCCGGGGGAGTGGGAACTCCATCCGGAAATCTTTGCCCAAGTCACTCACCTGTGGGGCATTCCAGACATGGATCTGATGGCCTCTCGTCAGAACTTCAAAGTTCCTTGCTACGGGGCCAGATCCAGGGATCCCAAGGCGGCTCTAGTGGATGCACTAGTAGCACCTTGGACCTTCAAACTAGCTTATGTGTTCCCGCCATTTCCTCTCATCCCCAGGCTGATAGCCAGGATCAAGCAGGAGAGGGCGTCGGTGATCTTGATAGCTCCTGCGTGGCCACGCAGGACTTGGTATGCAGATCTGGTGAATATGTCATCGGCTCCACCTTGGAAGCTACCTTTGAGACGAGACCTTCTTGTTCAGGGTCCGTTCGAACATCCGAATCTGGTTTCACTCCAGCTGACTGCTTGGAGATTGAACGCTTGATTTTATCGAAGCGAGGATTCTCAGATTCTGTTATCGATACTCTTGTTCAGGCCAGAAAGCCTGTGACTAGAAAGATTTACCACAAAATTTGGAAAAAATATATCTGTTGGTGTGAATCTAAAGGATTCCCTTGGGACAAGGTTAAGATTCCTAGGATTCTATCCTTTCTTCAAGAAGGATTGGAAAAAGGATTATCTGCAAGTTCCCTGAAGGGACAGATTTCTGCCTTGTCGGTATTGCTTCACAAAAAGCTGGCAGCTGTGCCAGATGTTCAAGCCTTTGTTCAGGCTCTGGTTAGAATCAAGCCTGTTTACAAACCTTTGACTCCTCCTTGGAGTCTCAATTTAGTTCTTTCAGTTCTTCAGGGGGTTCCGTTTGAACCCTTGCATTCCGTTGATATTAAGTTATTATCTTGGAAAGTTTTGTTTTTAGTTGCGATTTCTTCTGCTAGAAGAGTCTCAGAATTATCTGCTCTGCAGTGTTCTCCTCCTTATCTGGTGTTCCATGCAGATAAGGTGGTTTTACGTACTAAACCTGGTTTTCTTCCTAAAGTTGTTTCTAACAAAAACATTAACCAGGAGATTATCGTACCTTCTCTGTGTCCGAAACCAGTTTCAAAGAAGGAACGTTTGTTGCACAATTTGGATGTTGTTCGCGCTCTAAAATTCTATTTAGATGCTACAAAGGATTTTAGACAAACATCTTCCTTGTTTGTTGTTTATTCAGGTAAAAGGAGAGGTCAAAAAGCAACTTCTACCTCTCTCTCTTTTTGGATTAAAAGCATCATCAGATTGGCTTACGAGACTGCCGGACGGCAGCCTCCCGAAAGAATCACAGCTCATTCCACTAGGGCTGTGGCTTCCACTTGGGCCTTCAAGAACGAGGCTTCTGTGGATCAGATATGTAGGGCAGCGACTTGGTCTTCACTGCACACTTTTACCAAATTTTACAAGTTTGATACTTTTGCTTCTTCTGAGGCTATTTTTGGGAGAAAGGTTTTGCAAGCCGTGGTGCCTTCCATTTAGGTGACCTGATTTGCTCCCTCCCTTCATCCGTGTCCTAAAGCTTTGGTATTGGTTCCCACAAGTAAGGATGACGCCGTGGACCGGACACACCTATGTTGGAGAAAACAGAATTTATGTTTACCTGATAAATTTCTTTCTCCAACGGTGTGTCCGGTCCACGGCCCGCCCTGGTTTTTTAATCAGGTCTGATATTTTATTTTCTTTAACTACAGTCACCACGGTACCATATGGTTTCTCCTATGCAAATATTCCTCCTTAACGTCGGTCGAATGACTGGGGTAGGCGGAGCCTAGGAGGGATCATGTGACCAGCTTTGCTGGGCTCTTTGCCATTTCCTGTTGGGGAAGAGAATATCCCACAAGTAAGGATGACGCCGTGGACCGGACACACCGTTGGAGAAAGAAATTTATCAGGTAAACATAAATTCTGTTTTTACAGCTAACAAACTGGTTAAGCCATAAGAGGGGACTTGTGTCAGATTCTCACCACTGCATATCTAAAAACATTATAGATAATTAATTGAGTTGATAAAGATACCTAATATGTTGTCTTTTTAACTTAAAGGGACAGTCAAGTCCAATAAAAAAATTTAGGATTCAAATAGGGCATGTCATTTGTAAACAACTTTCCATTTTACTTTTATCACCAATTTTGCTTTGTTCTCTTAGTAGTCTTACTCATATGCTAATTTCTTAGAACTTGAAGGCCGCCTCTAATCTAAATGCATTTTGACCGGTTTTCCCCACTAGAGGGCATTAGTTCATGTGTTTCATATAGATTACATTGAGCTCATGCACATGAATTTACCGAGGAGTGAGCACTGAATGGCTAAAATGCAAGTCAGTCAAAAGAACTGAAATAAGGGGGCAGTCTGCAGAGGCTTAGATACAAGGTAATCACAGAGGTAAAACGTGTATTATTATAACTGTCGGTTATGAAAAATTGAGGATTGGGAAATTAAGGGATTATCTATCTTTTAAAACGACAAAAAAATCTGGTGTTGACTGTCCCTTTAACCAATAATCATGACGTGTGCAAATAAGAATCTTGATTATTTTGAAAAAAAGCATAATTAAGTTTATTGAGGTTGTTTATCAACATGTACAGACATCTTGAATCAAGATAGATTAGTTAGGATGATTTAACATTTAGTAAATGTTCAAATGCTTTATTGCTTTTATATACTGGCATTCTGAACATCATTTGGTTGTATTCAATGCTGAATAAAGGAATATTTAGGGAAGTGCATTCAGCAGTTTTGTAAGATCGTGAATGCGGAAGATGGCGGCCACCTGCGGCATTCTGATATTTTCTGAGCTGGATTTCTTCTTATGAGAGTGCCACACACTAAGATCTGTATTTGCACAGATCTTAAAGGGACATGATTCAGATAGAGAATACAATTTTAAGCAACATTTCAATTTACTTCTGTTTTTTCATTTGCTTCATTCTTTAGGTATCCTTTGTTGAAGAAATAGCAATGCACAGGGGTGAGCCAGTCACACGAGGCATCTATGTGCAGCCACCTATCAGCAGATCCTGAGCCTATTTAGATATGCTTTTCAACAGAGGATATCAAGAGAATGGAGCAAAATATTTATATGGCCCACACGAACTAGCAGTCTCAGGTTGTGAAAAGCTAAAAAAAGGATGTGGTAAGAGGCTGTCTATAGAGCCTTTGAAACAGGCAGACATTTAGAGGTTTAAATGTTATAAAGTATATTAATATAACAATGTTGGTTGTGCAAAGCTGGGGAATGGGTAATAAAGGCATAATCTATCTTTTCTTTCATGTAATTAGCAAGAGTCCATGAGCTAGTGACGTATGGGATATACATTCCTACCAGGAGGGGCAAAGTTTCCCAAACCTCAAAATGCCTACAAATACACCCCTCACCACACCCACAATTCAGTTTTTACAAACTTTGCCTCCCGTGGAGGTGGTTAAGTAAGTTTGTGCTTGATTCTACGTTGATATGTGCTTCGCAGCAGGCTGAAGCCCGGTTTTCCTCTCAGAGTGCAGTGAATGTCGGAGGGATGTGAAGAGAGTATTGCCTATTTGAATTCAATGATCTCCTTCTACGGGATCTATTTCATAGGTTCTCTGTTATCGGTCATAGAGATTCATCTCTTACCTCCCTTTTCAGATCGACGATATACTCTTATATATACCATTACCTCTACTGATTCTCGTTTCAGTACTGGTTTGGCTATCTACTATATGTAGATGAGTGTCCTGGGGAAAGTAAAATCTTATTTTCTCCTGTTAAGTGTGGTCAGTCCACGGGTCATCATTACTTCTGGGATATTATCTCCTCCCCTACAGGAAGTGCAAGAGGATTCACCCAGCAGAGCTGCTACATAGCTCCTCCCCTCTACGTCACCCCCAGTCATTCTCTTGCACCCAACGAATAGATAGGATGTGTGAGAGGACTGTGGTGATTTTAATTAGTTTATTACCTTCAATCAAAAGTTTGTTATTTTATAATAGCACCGGAGTGTGTTATTCATTCTCTGGTAGAATTTGAAGAAGAATCTACCTGAGTTTTTTCTATGATTTTAGCCGGAGTAGTTAAGATCATATTGCTGTTTCTCGGCCATCTGAGGAGAGGTAAACTTCAGATCAGGGGACAGCGGGCAGATTAATCTGCAAAGAGGTATGTAGCAGTTTATTATTTTCTGACATGGAATTGATGAGAAAATCCTGCCATACCGTTATAATGTAAACTCAGCCTTAAATGCAGTAGATGTATCTGGTATCAGGCTGTCATGTATGTATATTTTACACTTCAGTATTCTGGGGAATGGTACTTCACTGGATTTATAATGTATGCATAGACTTAACCTAATTTGCAGGGACTTGCAATAGGTTTTTAAATAACAATTAATTTATTGAGCTTAAACGTTTTTTGCTGGCATGTAAAATCGTTTATTTCTCTGAGGTACTGGGTGAAAAAATGTTTTGGGCACTGTTTTTTCCACTTGGCAATAGTTTTGTTTAAATTTAAGCAGTTTACTGATCTCTCTCACTGTTATGTGTGAGGGGGAGGGGCCATTTTTGGCGCTTTTACTACGCATCAAAAAACTCAGTCAGAGGTTCATTTTCTTCCTGCATGATCCGGTTCATCTCTACAGATCTCAGGGATCTTCAAAGCTTGTTTTGAGGGAGGTAATCATTCACAGCAGAGCTGTGAAGATTGTAGTTGACTGTGATAAAAAACGTTTATTTGTGTATTTTTTCTGCTGTCAGGGTTAGTTATCCTTTGCTAATGGGAACAATCCTTTGCTAAAATTGTATATTTCTTACAAAGATTTGATGCTATAATTTATTTATTTCAACTGTCATAATTTTTTCTGTGCTTCTTATAGGCACAGTTCGTTTTCATATTATTGTAAATTACTTGAAAAGCATTTCCAAGTTGCTAGTTAATTGCTAGTGTGTTAAGCATGTCTGATTCAGAGGAAGATACATGTGCTATATGTGCTAATGCCAAAGTGGAGCCCAATAGAAATTTATGTACTAACTGTATTGATGCTACTTTAAATAAAAGTCAATCTGTACAAATTGAACATATTTCACCAAACAACGAGGGGAGAGTTATGCCGACTAACTCGCCTCACGTGTCAGTACCTGCATCTCCCGCTCGGGAGGTGCGTGATATTGTAGCTCCGAGTACATCTGGGCGGCCATTACAAATCACATTACAGGATATGGCTACTGTTATAACTGAAGTTTTGGCTAAATTACCAGAACTGAGAGGTAAGCGTGATCACTCTGGGGTGAGAACAGAGTGCGCTGATAATATTAGGGCCATGTCAGACACTGCGTCACAGGTGGCAGAACATGAGGACGGAGAACTTCATTCTGTGGGTGACGGTTCTGATCCAAACAGACTGGATTCAGATATTTCAAATTTTAAATTTAAGCTGGAAAACCTCTGTGTATTACTAGGGGAGGTATTAGCGGCTCTGAATGATTGTAACACAGTTGCAATACCAGAGAAAATGTGTAGGTTGGATAGATATTTTGCGGTACCGGCGAGTACTGATGTTTTTCCTATACCTAAGAGACTTACTGAAATTGTTACTAAGGAGTGGGATAATCCCGGTGTGCCGTTCTCACCCCCTCCGATATTTAGAAAAATGTTTCCAATAGACGCCACCACACGGGACTTATGGCAAACGGTCCCTAAGGTGGAGGGAGCAGTTTCTACTTTAGCTAAGCGTACCACTATCCCGGTGGAGGATAGCTGTGCTTTTTCAGATCCAATGGATAAAAAATTAGAGGGTTACCTTAAGAAAATGTTTGTTCAACAAGGTTTTATATTGCAACCTCTTGCATGTATTGCGCCTGTCACGGCTGCAGCAGCATTTTGGTTTGAGTCTCTGGAAGAGACACTTGAATTATCTACACTAGATGAGATTACACACAAACTTAAAGCCCTTAAGTTAGCTAATTCATTTATTTCAGATGCCGTAGTACATTTAACTAAACTTACGGCTAAGAATTCCGGATTCGCCATTCAGGCACGCAGAGCACTGTGGCTAAAATCCTGGTCAGCTGATGTTACTTCTAAATCTAAATTGCTTAATATACCTTTCAAAGGGCAGACCTTATTCGGGCCCGGGTTGAAAGAGATTATCGCTGACATTACAGGAGGTAAAGGCCATGCCCTGCCTCAGGACAAAGCCAAAGCTAAGGCTAGACAGTCTAATTTTCGTTCCTTTCGTAATTTCAAAGCAGGAGCAGCATCAACTTCCTCTGCACCAAAACAGGAAGGAGCTGTTGCTCGCTACAGACAAGGCTGGAAACCTAACCAGTCCTGGAACAAGGGCAAGCAGGCCAGGAAACTTGCTGCTGCCCCTAAGACAGCATGAATCGAGGGCCCCCGATCCGGGACCGGATCTAGTGGGGGGCAGACTTTCTCTCTTCGCCCAGGCTTGGGCAAGAGATGTTCAGGATCCCTGGGCGTTAGAGATCATATCTCAGGGATACCTTCTGGACTTCAAATCCTCTCCCCCAAGAGGGAGATTTCATCTGTCAAGGTTGTCAACAAACCAAACAAAGAAGGAAGCGTTTCTACGCTGCGTACAAGATCTTTTATTAATGGGAGTGCTCCATCCAGTTCCGCGGTCGGAACAAGGACAAGGGTTTTACTCAAATCTGTTTGTAGTTCCCAAGAAAGAGGGAACTTTCAGGCCAATCTTGGATTTAAAGATCCTAAACAAATTCCTAAGAGTTCCATCGTTCAAGATGGAAACTATTCGAACAATTTTGCCCATGATCCAAGAGGGTCAGTACATGACCACAGTGGATTTAAAGGATGCTTACCTTCACATACCGATTCACAGAAATCATTACCGGTATCTAAGGTTTGCCTTTCTAGACAGGCATTACCAGTTTGTAGCTCTTCCATTCGGATTGGCTACGGCTCCAAGAATCTTCACAAAGGTTCTGGGTACTCTTCTGGCGGTACTAAGACCGCGAGGAATTTCGGTAGCTCCGTACCTAGACGACATTCTGATACAAGCTTCAAGCTTTCAAACTGCCAAGTCTCATACAGAGTTAGTACTGGCATTTCTAAGGTCGCATGGATGGAAGGTGAACGAAAAGAAGAGTTCTCTCTTTCCACTCACAAGAGTTCCCTTCTTGGGGACTCTGATAGATTCTGTAGAAATGAAGATTTACCTGACAGAAGACAGGTTAACAAAGCTTCAAAATGCATGCCGTGTCCTTCATTCCATTCAACACCCGTCAGTAGCTCAATGCATGGAGGTGATCGGATTAATGGTAGCGGCAATGGACATAGTCCCCTTTGCACGCCTACATCTCAGACCGCTGCAATTGTGCATGCTAAGTCAGTGGAATGGGGATTACTCAGATTTGTCCCCCACTCTGAATCTGAATCAAGAGACCAGAAATTCTCTTCTATGGTGGCTTTATCGGCCACATCTGTCCAGGGGGATGCCATTCAGCAGGCCAGACTGGACAATTGTAACAACAGACGCCAGCCTACTAGGTTGGGGCGCTGTCTGGAATTCTCTGAAGGCTCAGGGACTATGGAATCAGGAGGAGAGTCTCCTTCCAATAAACATTCTGGAATTGAGAGCAGTTCTCAATGCCCTTCTGGCTTGGCCCCAGTTAACAACTCGGGGGTTCATCAGGTTTCAGTCGGACAACATCACGACTGTAGCTTACATCAACCATCAGGGAGGGACAAGAAGCTCCCTAGCAATGATGGAAGTATCAAAGATAATTCGCTGGACAGAGTCTCACTCTTGCCACCTGTCTGCAATCCACATCCCGGGAGTGGAGAACTGGGAGGCGGATTTCTTAAGTCGTCAGACTTTTCATCCGGGGGAGTGGGAACTTCATCCGGAGGTCTTTGCCCAAATACTTCGACGTTGGGGCAAACCAGAGATAGATCTCATGGCGTCTCGTCAGAACGCCAAGCTTCCTCGCTACGGGTCCAGATCCAGGGATCCGGGAGCGGTTCTGATAGATGCTCTGACAGCACCTTGGACCTTCAAGATGGCTTATGTGTTTCCACCCTTCCCGATGCTTCCTCGATTGATTGCCAGAATCAAACAGGAGAGAGCATCAGTGATTCTAATAGCACCTGCATGGCCACGCAGGACTTGGTATGCAGATCTAGTGGACATGTCATCCTGTCCGCCTTGGTCTCTACCTCTGAAACAGGACCTTTTGATCCAGGGTCCATTCAAACATCAAAATCTAACTTCTCTGAAGCTGACTGCTTGGAAATTGAACGCTTGATTTTATCAAAACGTGGGTTTTCTGAGCCAGTTATTGATACCTTAATACAGGCTAGGAAGCCTGTTACCAGAAGGATTTACCATAAAATATGGCGTAAATACTTATATTGGTGCGAATCCAAGAGTTACTCATGGAGTAAGGTTAGGATTCCAAGGATATTGTCTTTTCTACAAGAAGGTTTAGAAAAGGGTTTATCCGCTAGTTCCTTAAAGGGACAGATTTCGGCTCTGTCCATTCTTTTACACAAACGTCTGTCAGAAGTTCCGGATGTTCAAGCTTTTTGTTAGGCTTTAGCTAGGATCAAGCCTGTGTTTAAAACTGTTGCTCCGCCATGGAGTTTGAACTTAGTTCTTAATGTTTTACAGGGTGTTCCGTTTGAACCCCTTCATTCCATTGATATCAAGTTGTTATCTTGGAAAGTTCTGTTTTTAATGGCTATTTCCTCGGCTCGAAGAGTCTCCGAGTTATCTGCCTTACATTGTGATTCTCCTTATCTGATTTTTCATTCAGACAAGGTAGTCCTGCGTACTAAACCTGGGTTCCTACCTAAGGTGGTCACTAACAGGAATATCAATCAAGAGATTGTTGTTCCATCTTTGTGTCCTAATCCTTCCTCGAAGAAGGAACGTCTGCTACACAATCTAGATGTAGTCCGTGCCCTGAAATTTTATCTACAGGCAACTAAGGATTTTCGTCAAACGTCTTCCCTGTTTGTCGTTTATTCTGGCCAGAGGAGAGGTCAAAAAGCTTCGGCTACCTCTCTCTCTTTTTGGCTTCGTAGCATAATACGATTAGCCTATGAGACTGCTGGACAGCAGCCTCCTGAAAGAATTACAGCTCAGTCTACTAGAGCTGTGGCTTCCACTTGGGCCTTTAAGAATGAGGCTTCTGTTGAACAGATTTGCAAGGCTGCAACTTGGTCTTCTCTTCATACTTTTTCCAAATTTTACAAATTTGACACTTTTGCTTCTTCGGAGGCTGTTTTTGGGAGAAAGGTTCTTCAGGCAGTGGTTCCCTCCGTATAAAGAGCCTGCCTGTCCCTCCCGTCATCCGTGTACTTTTGCTTTGGTATTGGTATCCCAGAAGTAATGATGACCCGTGGACTGACCACACTTAACAGGAGAAAACAAAATTTATGCTTACCTGATAAATTCATTTCTCCTGTAGTGTGGTCAGTCCACGGCCCGCCCTGTTTTTTATGGCAGGCTAAAAAATTTTTGGATTATACTCCAGTCACCACTACACCCTTGGGCTTCTCCTTTCTCGTTGGTCCTTTGGTCGAATGACTGGAGGTGACGTAGAGGGGAGGAGCTATGTAGCAGCTCTGCTGGGTGAATCCTCTTGCACTTCCTGTAGGGGAGGAGATAATATCCCAGAAGTAATGATGACCCGTGGACTGACCACACTACAGGAGAAATGAATTTATCAGGTAAGCATAAATTTTGTTTTTTGTGACACTCTAAGCTATGGTTGGGCACTTTATATGTAAAGTTCTAAATATATGTCTTTAAACTTATATTTGCCATGATTCAGGATAATCAGTATTCCTTTATAATTCAGACTGTCAGTTTCATTATTTGGGATAATGCATTTTAATTCAATTTATTTTTCATTACCGTGAAAAATTTTTAATTGACCATTTTCCCTGCGTGCTGTTAGGCTCGCGGGAGCAGAAAATGTTTCTTTTTATTGCGTCATTCTTGGCGCTGATTTTTTTGGCGCAAAAAAAATAAAAAAAAATTGTCATTTCCGGCGCCGTAGTTGACGCCGGAAGTTGTTTTCTGTAATGTCATTTTTTGACGCATGTGTATTCAGACATTTTTTTCCCGTCATACTTGGCGCCAAAAATATGGGCGTTGTATTTAGCGCCAATAATGTGGGCGTCATATTTGGCGCCAAAAAATGTGGGCGTATTTGTTCTATTTTTTCCTCACATTATTTAAACCTCACTTTTTTATTGCTTCTGGTTTTT
Source organism: Bombina bombina (assembly GCF_027579735.1). Taxonomy (NCBI): domain Eukaryota; kingdom Metazoa; phylum Chordata; class Amphibia; order Anura; family Bombinatoridae; genus Bombina; species Bombina bombina. Next base: position 476,382,312 of record NC_069505.1, on the reverse strand, counting down.
AGAAGCTTATTATTTTGCATTCTTTTCCCATTCCTGAAACTGTCATTTAAGGAATTTGATAATTTTGCTTTAAATATTGTTTTTTTCTATTTACATATTGCAAGATTTCACTGTTCCTGTTTCAAAAATGTTCTAAGGGATTCCTGTTGACTGAGTTCAGTCCTACCAAAGCTAAGTTCATTTATTTTAAAATGTTATGAATGTTTTTCTTTAGCTATGGTTTGTAATAAGTTATCATGATAAACTTTTACATGCAGAATCCGTTAGTATTTATGCTTTATATATTTGTTATTCTTTTTACATCTTATGTACAAGAATTACTTAGAAGATTTATAAGAATATTTTTCTGATTCTATTTTAAAGGCTTTGTCTGACATTGTGCCTTCTAATAAAATTTTTAGGTCTTTTTCAAACTTCTTTTATAATTATTGAAGTTTCAAATGACCAACAACATAATGATTTATCCTTCTCTGATGATGTTTTTTCTCATTCAGAATTTTCTTCATCAGATATTGACACTAACAAATCCACTTTTTTATTTTTTTATTAAAGTACATTTGTTCTTTGTTGAAAAGGTGTTGATTATTTTGGATATTAAGGTAATTAGTTCTTTCAAAAACTAACTAACATTTTATTTCTGCTTATTTATTCTTCTGTATTTTCAGAGGTTTTTTTCCAGTTCCTCATACTAGGGAATGGAATAGGCTGAGAATTTTCTTTTATTCCTTCTTTAAAGGTTTTAAACTATATTCTTTGCCGGCAGTTCATTTCAATTTTGAAGGTTCTCCAATTTAATGGGGCTATCTCTACTTCTGCTAATTATGCTATTGTTTCTATAGCAAAATAGTATTTATTTTTCCTTTAGATGGTTGTATCTTATTTAAGGAAAATTATTTATTTTCAGGTACTTTTCTTGGACCTGTGATTTATTTGAATGATGTAGCAATCGCTTCATTTTTTCTGTTTACTTTAAAATCAAGTATCAGATTATGATTTATTTTAGCATTGTTAAGGACAAAATCTACTAGACTAAGTGCTGTTGCATTTGTCTTGTCGTTTTGCTTTTGTTGATTATGTAAGTCAAGTGTGTTGACTGGTCCTTTAACTGGGTTATCATGCTAATATTTTTCATTTGTGTCTTCATTTTATTGAATATTTTTGCAAATGAGGTTTATTCTATGTCTTTAGCTGTTTTAGCTAGAAGAATTTTGTGATTTCTAAAAAATCCATATTTCTTTTTCAATTATTTGGATTTTTAATTGGATTCAATTCCTAACTGTTACTCTGGGCTTCAAGATTGAGTTCCAAGACTAAACTTTAAGCTTATATTAGTTTGGTTGTTCTTATTAAGGAACAAATTCCCAAGTAACATGTTTTTAATTGGAAATTTTTTTCATTCATTTTTTTGAAATTTGTTGTTTTACAAATTTCTTTGATTTTGGATACAGAATAAAGTTCAAGAGTAAAACCGTCTGTGAGAAGTCTTTTTTCTCTTTGATATTCCAGCTATTCCAGTAAGGCTAACACTTTTAGTGTGTTTCGGTCCTATATATTTTGGGATAATGTTGAAGCACGGCTGATCACCCGTTGGGGCTCAAGTGCTGCTCAGACCTGGAATCTTCTGGGGTATTTCTTCCAGTTCCATTTTTAGGAACTGGGTTTTGGGGTTTTATTCAAACCTATTTATTGTTCCAAAGATAGAAAATCTTTTTGTTATATAAATGTATCATGTATAAATGGTCTATTCTGCCCTTTGTTGGTCAGTGATGGCATTATTTGTTTTCATTAGATACAATAAATGCATATCTTCATTTTCTTTTTTCATTCAGATTATTTTCTGAGGCTGTGGAATCTCATATGATTCAACTTTGTTCTTTCAGGACATAGTTAGAGGATCTTTTTTTCAAAAGCTCTTGATTCTGTGGAATCTCATATGATTCAACTTTGTTCTTTCAGGACATAGTTAGATGATCTTTTTTTCAAAAGCTCTTGATTCCTCACACAAGGGTCACCTTTTTTTAGGTTTCCAGATAGTTTATGTCACTGTCTTTGTCTCTATCAGACAAGGGACAATTTTATTGGGTTCTGTCTGTCAGTACCTTTAGTCTCTATTATTTCCTTCAATTGCTATATATGCATAGAAGTTTTAGGTCAATTGGCCACAGCATTGGATTCAATTCCCTTTGCTCATTTTCAATAGAGATAACCTCTTCCAGGTTTTTATGCTGAATTATGGTGCAGGGATTCTAGGATTTTATATTTTAAATCTTCAAATCCTAATAGTTATCTATCTTGATTTGGTGGTTAAGATCACCATCATTTAGTTCTACAGGTCTCTTCGTTTCTTTCAACCTGGGCCATGATCTTTACAGATGTGAGTCTTTTTTGGTTGGGAGGCTGTCTGAGGATCTCTGTCAGCACAAGGGGTTTGGAAATCTCAGGAGGCGAGATTACCATTTGATATTTTAGAACTCCGTGCATTCTAAGAGTTTTTCAGTTAGTTTCTTTTTGAAGAAGAGACGTTTTTTGTTTTCAGACAATATCATTACTATGGTGTATGTCAATCATCAGGGTGGGAATATCAGTCCTTAGGCTGTGACAGAAGTGTCTCGGATATTAGCTTGGGCTAAATCCAGCTCCTATCTAAATTCTGTGGTTTTTTTTCCCAGGTATAGATATTTGGGAAGCGGATTATCTCCGTTAATCAAGCTTTATATCTGGGAGAATGGTCTCTCATACCCAGATATGTTTTTCAGATGTGAGCATTTCTAGAAATAGATCTGTTGGCATCTCATCTGAATAAAGAACTTCCCAGGGGCCTATTCAGGTCCGGGGATCCTCAGGCGGAAGTAGTATATGCATTGAAATTTCTTTGGAATTATCTTTTTGCCTATTTCTTTCCGCCTCTAGTTCTTCTTCCAAAGTGATTTCCAAAATTCTTATGGAGTATTTGTTTCTTCTGCTGGTGGCTCCAGCATGGCCTCTCAGGTTTTGGTATGCGGATCTCATTCGGATGGCCAGTTGCCAACCTTGGACACTTCCGTTTAAACCAGACCTTCTTTCTCAGGGCCCATTTTTTCCATCAGGATCTCAAATCATTAAATTTGAAGGGATGGAGATTGAACGATTGATTTTTAGTCATAGAGGTTTCTCTGACTCATTGATTAATACTATGTTTCAGGCTCGTAAATCTGTCTCTAGAAAGATTTTTTATCGAGTCTGGAAGACCTACTTTTCTTGGCATTCTTTTAAAATTCATAGAATTTTATAATTTTTTCAGGTTGGTTTGGATAAGGTTTTGTCTTCAGTTCTTTGATAGGACAAATCTCTACTCTTTCTGTTCTTTTTTCACAGAAAGATTGCTAATCATCCTGATATTCATTGTTTTGTACAGGCTTTCGTCCGTATCAAGCCTGTCATTAATTCAATCTCTCCTCTTTGGAGTTTCAATTTGGTGCTGAGGGCTTTACAGGCTCCTCCGTTTGAAACTATGCATTTTCTGTACATTAAATTACTTTCTTGGAAAAGTATTGTTCCTTTGGTTTTTTCTTCTGATAGAAGAGTTTTTGAGTTATCTGTTCTTTTTTGTTGAATATCCTTTTCTGATTTTTTCATCAGGATAAGGCAGTATTACTTCCTGATATTCATCATTTTTGGTTTTGATTCGTATCAAACCTGTCATTAAGCCAATTTCTCCTCCTTGGAGTCTTAATTTGGTTCTGAAGGCTTTTCAGGCTCTTCTATTTGAGCATATGTTTGCTCTGGACATTAATTACTTTCATGGAAAGTATTGTTTTTTGTTGGACATCTCTTCAGCTAGAACAGTTTTTGAATTATCTGTTCTTTCTTGTGAATCTCTTTTTTCTGATTTTTTTCATCAGGATAAGGTGGTTTTTGATGTCCTCATTTCAATTCTTACCTAAAGTTGTAAATTCTAACAACATTAGGGAGGACTTATTGTTTTCCTAAGACTTCTTTGGTGAGATTCTTACTTTCTTTGAATATGGTAAGAGTTTTTGAAATTCTGTGTTGAAGCTATTCAGATTTCAGGTAGACTTCTAGTCTATTTGTTATCTTTTCTGGTTTTAGGAAGGTCAAAAGGATTCTGCCATTTATTTTGGCATCTTGCTTAAACTTTTGATTCATCATACTTATTTGGAGTCGGGTGGATTCCCGCCTCGGAGGATTACGGCTCATTCTACTAGGTAAGTTTCTACTTCCTGGGTTTTTTAAGAATGAAGCTTCTGTTGATCAGATTTGCAAAGCAATGACTTGGTCTTCTTTGCATACTTTTACTATGTTCTACCATTTTGATGTTTTCTCTTCTTTAGAAGCAGTTTTGGTAGAATGGTACTTCAGGCAGCTGTTTCAGTTTGATTCTTCTGCTTATAATTTCAGTTTTTTTCATTATAAAAATTGAAACTTTTTTGATTGGGGTAGTGGATTAATTTTTCAGCGGAATTGGCTGTCTTTATTTTATCCCTCCCTCTCTAGTGACTCTTGCGTGGAAGTTCCACATCTTGGGTATTTATTATCCCATACGTCACTAGCTCATGGACTCTTGCTAATTACATGAAAGAAAACATAATTTATGTAAGAACTTACCTGATAAATTCATTTCTTTCATATTAGCAAGAGTCCATGAGGCCCACCCTTTTTATGGTGGTTATGATTTTTTTGTATAAAGCACAATTATTCCAATTCCTTGTTTGATGCTTTCACTCTTTTCTTATCACCCCACTTCTTGACTATTCGTTAAACTGAATTGTGGGTGTGGTGAGGGGTGTATTTATAGGCATTTTGAGGTTTGGGAAACTTTGCCCCTCCTGGTAGAAATGTATATCCCATACGTCACTAGCTCATGGACTCTTGCTAATATGAAAGAAATTAATTTATCAGGTAAGTTCTTACATAAATTATGTTTTTCTGGGCCATGTTTGTAATGCATATAAGGCCTATCAAATATAGCTGTTATTTATGTAACTTTTTTTTTTATAATGGATATTTAAAGGGACACTTAACCCACATTTTTTTCTTTCATGATTCAGATAGAGCATGCAATTTTAAGCAACATTCTAATGTACTCCTATTATCAATTTGTATTTGTTTTCTTGGTATCTTTATTTGAAAAAGCAGGGATGTAAAGCTTACGAGCCGGCCCATTTTTGATAGACAGACAGATAGATGAGAGAGAGAACGAACAAGAGATAGATAAGAGATAGTTTACATGCAAGAGATCGATAGACAGACACAGATACATAGATAGACTGACCGATAGACAGATACATAGATAGATGGATTAGATAGATACATAGGCTTACCATAAGTTTTAGAGGTGAAACTGGGACCACCTGGTGCTGTGCCAGTGGGGTGTGGTCAAGGGGCTTGGTGATTACGGTCCTCTTACGGCAGCTTTTATGTGCGTAGTGTTTCATGGACACTCTACCCTTCCTCAGTCAAACAACAAGTGAATCACACAGTTTAAATAGACCATAACACTACCCGCTAGTGAAAAAGGCACCATTACATTGTAATGGCAACCCATACACAACATGAGCAAATAAATCATTCACCTAAATCTCAGATTCTAAATAATGCCAAACATCAAGCATAATTACCAATTTCATAAAATAGTGAAAAGCGTATACATCACACAATTTAATATCTGCAGTGTAAGATGTGTTTTATGTGTCTAAGGAACAGAACTGGATACTGAGAAGGCATAAATACAACATTGAATGAAATAAGTAAAAACGAAACACGTACCTGCTAAAGCTGTTTAAGAGGCTAGTCAGAGGCGTAACTTGAAACCACAGGGCCCAGGTGCAAGAATCTAAGAAGGCGCCGCACTCACCAAAAAATGTGAATTTGATACATATCTCTTTTTTTTTTTTTTTTTTTACATTTAACACAAAAAAAAATGTGAATCAGATTACGTCTGCAAAAGGAGGTACCCTGTGCCCACAGTCTGTGAGATGGTCTGACCCCCTATTACTGTATATAGTGACACTGTTTAACCCACCAGTACCGAAATATAAAGAGTCAGTGACACAGTCTGTAATTTGCTGGTGAGATGGCTGGCCTGACCCTACCCGCCCAAGTACTTTATAAAGTGACCACAGTAGTCTGTGACATAGTCCAGCCCCCCCGTACTGTATATAGTGGTACTGTATAGTGACATTGTTTACCCCGCCCCCCCCCCCCATGCTGTAGTAACAAGGTCTGTAATTTGCTGGTTCCACAAACACACACACACATATATGCATAAATACACACACAGTCACATACATACATACACACACACACATATACATACATACACACACACACACAGTCATACATACATACATACACACACAGTCACATACATACAAACATGCTACCTACAAAAATGCTCACGCACTGCTGAACGTGCCTGGAGGAAATCCCACTCTGAACCTGATTTCCTGCACTATAAGTTCACTCTTTACTCTTACACCTCTGCCCTTTGCTTAGGTAAGCAAACATACTTCTCTTATATCCACTCACTCTTCAAACCCTAAAAGACTCTTCTCCATCTTCAACTCTCTCCTCTACCCACCTGCACCACCCCCTCATCTGTATTCAGTGCTCAAGACCTTGCTGACTATTTTTTCAATAAAACACTTGCCATCTGAAGAAACATCCCAACACAAACCTGCAATCTCCCAACTTCACTCCCAGTCACCCCCTCTGCCACTCTCTGCACCCTCCTCCCAACCACTGAGAGCGAAGTGGCTTCCCTTTTGTCTTCCTCCCACCTCACTACCTGCCCACTTGACCTTATTCCTTCACACCTAATTCCCCTCTGTCTCCCACCCTCACTCTGGCTCTTACTCACATATTCAACCTATCCCTTTCTACTGGCTCATTCCCTGCCTCCTTCAAACATGCAAAGGTCACCCCATCCTCAAAAAACCCTCCCTTGACCCTAACTCCCCTGCAAACTACCGCCCCATATCACTGCTCCCGCTAGCTTCAAAATTACTTGAAAAACTAGTTTTCAATCGCCTAACCCAATTCCTGTCCTCCAACTCATTGTTTGACCCCCTGCAATCTGGCTTCCGTCCCCAACACTCAACTGAGACTGCCCTCACCAAGGTTACTAATGATCTCCTTTCTGCTAAAAACAAAGGCTACTACTCTATACTCATCTTACTGGACCTCTCTGCTGCTTTTGACACTGTTGACCATCCCCTTCTCCTACAGACTCTTAGCTCTCTTGGGGTCTGTGACACTGCCCTCTCCTGGATTCACTCTTATCTCTCTAACAGATCCTTCTCCATCTCTTCTGCTGGTGACTCCTCCTCTCTTCTGCCTCTGCCTGTTGGAGTACCTCAAGGCTCTGTCCTGGGTCCTCTACTCTTCTCTATTTACACTTCTTCACTGGGTAAACTTAACAGCTATGGCTTCAGCTATCATCTCTATGCTGACGATACCCAGATCTACCTTTCCACCCCTGCACTCTATCCTTCTGTCAATTCTCACATCAGCGACTGCTTATCTGGCATTTCCTTCTGGATGGCCTCTCACCACCTAAGTATAAACATGTCCAAGACCGAACTACTTCTAATTCCCCCCTCTAACTCTACTTCAGTTTCTAATTTTTCCATCACTGTTGGCGGCACCACTATCTCCCCATCACCCCAAGTCCGCTGCCTTGGAGTCACGCTTGACTCAAATCTGTCCTTCATTTCCAACATCCAATTGCTCTCTTCATCCTGCCGCAACCACCTACACAATATCTCCAAAATTCGTCCGTTTCTAAGTGCTGAAACTACTAAACAGCTAATCCACTCCCTAGTAATTTCCCGACTTGACTACTGTAACAACCTACTAACTGGCCTCCCTCTCTCCCCTCCAATCCATCCTTAATGCATCTGCCAGACTAATCCACCTCTCTCAACGCTCTGTGTCTGCTGCGCCTCTCTGTGAGTCCCTTCACTGGCTCCCCATTCACAACAGAGTTAAATTCAAAATTCTCACCCTGACCTACAAAGCCCTCACAAATGCTGCCCCACCCTACCTGTCCTCACTTATCAACAAATACACTCCTGCCCGTCCCCTAAGATCCAACAATGACCTGCTTCTTGCGTCCTCTACCATCACCTCCTCTCACGCTAGACTTCAGGACTTCTCTCGGATGGCACCAACCCTCTGGAACGTACTTCCTCGTGCTGTCAGACTTGCCCCTAACCTCTCCTCCTTCAAACGTTCCCTAAAGACCTTTCTGTTCAGGGAAGCTTATCACCCGACTTTTATATAACAAACTAACTTCACTTAACTAACAGCTGCCCTCTATCTCCTCACTAATATCATTCTCACCTTTGCAGTCCCCACCTCCTGTTTCCCATCCTACCCATCTAGATTGTAAGTTCCCACGGGAATAAGGCCCTCAATTCCTCCTGTTTTTTTTTTCTGTAAAATTTTGTCGTATTGTTTCTCCATTGTACTGTTATCCTTGTACCCATGGGCAGCGCTGCGGAATCTGTTGGCGCTTTATAAATAAAGAATAATAATAATACACACACACACACACACATACACACACACACAGTCACATATATACACACATGCATGCATAAATACACACACACAGTCATACATACACATACACACACACACACACATAAATGCCAATGGGTAAAACAGAAAGACTAACCCCTGTAGTCAGAGACACTAGTGAAGTATCATGTTACACTCACATGATATCAGTGCAGGCAGTGGCAGGTCAACATTTTTTATTTTTAAAAAAATTGCGACCTCTGCACCCCCTGTAGTTTCGTCCCTGGAGGCTACGCTATACCATAATGCTGGAAGATTACAGCCAAAATGCTATCCTGCATGAAGTAAAGCAAGATCCACGCCCAAAATACTGCCTGTCTGCGCTTCCTGGTCATACCCACATGATTCCCCTAAACATGTATCACCGGTGACGTCACCAGGGGTCGGGGGTGTTAAATTCCTAGTAAAATAAACCAAGTAGTACTACAAAATTATAAAACCCTATGCTGCTCACTCAGTCTGTATTACTAATGTGAACTTTGAAGTGCGCAAACTTTAAGCTAAGCAGGGCTGTATGTAACAAAATATTAGCATATAACTATGCTAGAGAGCCACAGACTCAGTCATTTTGAATAAAGTGTCCAGGTTTCAGGCGGTCTGAAACCCGGACACATGATTTGAAACCCAGAGGTGGTAACCCTACTGGGACAAAATGAACAACTGGGTGGGACACTGGGAAAGCGTCTCTAAACAGGGACAATCACAGTCAAACTGGGACTTCTGGTAAGACTACAGATACATAGAGAGATACACGTACAAAAGAAGTAGCACACTAAGTACCCGGAGACTTGAAATATAAAAGTAAAAAGTTTTATTCCACAAAGGTTAAAAACATATCGGTCAGCACAGGTTGAAAGACAGGGTCACACGCAGATGCGTTTCGTGTGCATGCGCACTTGATCACTGCTCACCTGTGAGCTTGTCTCTATACCTATTTAAGGCACGGATTTAAAGCAATATTCACACAAGAATATTTTACTTTACATAGTAAGATCAACCTGCTACATATTAAACATTAAGGCAAACAATTCTAGGTAAAGAATACCTTAACCCCTAAATTGGCGTAGTTAATTTATATAATATTCCCATCAATAATGTAAATATCTTTATTCCTAAACAAAGGGGCAGGGGGCGGGGGGATCAATACCTTTTAAATTAGTATAGTTCACATTAATGGAATAAATTCATTCAAGGAATTGCATTTTCTTATATATAAACAAAAGGAAAACTATGTATTAGAAAAGGGGAGAAAAGGGAACTTTGCACAAATTTAGACAAAAAGATCCAGATCCCTTCTCATTTTTAGACCATGAGGGTTACTAACTTGTAAAGTAAACATCCAAAAGACCTCTCTTGGGTTGGTGGGAGCTGTCCGACATCTATGGAGATAGGAATCCATACAGAGATAGGATCATTCATTATCATCGTTACATAGATGATCTTTTTTTCATTTTTGATGGCAGTGAAGAACAGGCTAACAATTTTTGTGAATACCTTAACTGTAATGATTGTGGTATCAAATTTACAGGAGAACACAATAGGGAGTCCATACATTTTTTGGACCTTACAATTAAAAGCAACGTGTCAGAACATAGCATTGAAACTACTATGTTCAGAAAACCCACAGCTGGTAACACAATCTTGCAGTACAACTCGTGTCACCCGAGGCATGTAGTTAAAGCTATACCCAAAGGGGAATTTATCCGCAAAGAAACTGATTACCAGAAACAAACAGCTAGAGCAATTACACGATTAAAACACGGGGGCTATTGAGAAGATACACTACACGCAGCCAAAAAAGAGTAGACCTAATACCTAGAGACACAATATTGAAATACAAACATAGGTCCAAAGACAGGAATAGACAAAGACCTCAATTCATTACAGCATATAGCCTAGAATTTAACAAAATCTGTAATATAATTAAAGAGTCTCTACCTATATTATACTCAGATCCCATTGTCAAGGAAATTGTTCAAAAGGGTTGTGATTTCATTCCATAAAAAAAGGCAAAACTTTGGCTAATTATTTGTCCCCTTCTGACTTGAAACCTATGTCCAACAAAAATTGGTTGCAAAGAAAAAAAGGTTTCCACAAATGTAGAAGACCAATATGCAAAACTTGTGATTACGTAACAGAGGGGAACTGATTTTTGTCAAGTACAACACACACAAAAAAAATAATTAAGTAAAATTTATCAATTGTACCACAACGCATGTAGTGTACCTTCTAACTTGTCAGATATGCCAGAAACAGTACACGGGTAAAACAAAAAGGCCCTCAAAAGAAAGATTTTTAGAACATCTGAGGTCAATAGAGGATGATGATTCAGACACTCCTATAGCTAGACACTTATAATTGAGATGCATTGCTCTCACTGTCCAAGGTATAGACCATGTACCTCGATGGAAAAGAGGAGGTAATAGGGAAATGTCGTTGAACAAAAGAGAGGTCTTTTGGATGTTTACTTTACAAACTAGTAACCCTCATATGTCCAAGGATTTTGAAATAGTGCTGTAATCTTCATGAGATTGTGAGAAAAGTGACTGGCACCATTTTGTTATGTGCAGTCACTCTGTTTACAGCATTACAGTGAACTCTGTGTCTCAGTGCTATAGTCTGGCAAATTTTACTACAGTAATTGTCACTATTTTACAGGTACAGTATTTATTGAATACTGTGCTGTGCGAGTGTTAAACTAAATGTAGCACTATTGCACCCCTAATATATGTTAGTTGAAACGTGTTTTTAAACACTGGCAAGTGAAAAGAAAACTAAAACCACATTGTTTCACTTTAAGGCTGTTTTTACTTTAAAGTGGGGCTCCGGTCCCTAACCCGCTGTATGAGCGGAGTATACCTGTATAGATTAACACTAAACAGCCAGTAGGGGAGTGTAGGCACCAATACACAGTATTAATTAGATATAGATTAACACTAAACAGCCAGCAGAGGGAGTGTGGGGCACCAATACACAGTATTAATTAGATATAGATTAACACTAAACAGCCAGCAGAGGGAGTGTGGGGCACCAATACACAGTATTAATTAGATATAGATTAACACTAAACAGCCAGCAGGGGGAGTGTAGGCACCAATACACAGTATTAATTAGATATAGATTAACACTAAACAGCCAGCAGGGGGAGTGTAGGCACCAATACACAGTATTAATTAGATATAGATTAACACTAAACAGCCAGCAGGGGGAGTGTAGGCACCAATACACAGTATTAATTAGAAATAGATTAACACTAAACAGCCAGCAGGGGGAGTGTAGGCACCAATACACAGTATTAATTAGAAATAGATTAACACTAAACAGCCAGCAGGGGGAGTGTAGGCACCAATACACAGTATTAATTAGATATAGATTAACACTAAACAGCCAACAGGGGGAGTGTAGGCACCAATGCACAGTATTAATTAGATATAGATTAACACTAAACAGCCAACAGGGGGAGTGTGGGGCACCAATACACAGTATTATTTAGATATAGATTAACACTAAACAGCCAGCAGGGGGAGTGTAGGTACCAATACACAGCATTAATTAGATAGCTATTAACATTAAACAGCCAGCAGGGGGGTGTAGGTACCAATACACAGCATTAATTAGATAGCTATTAACATTAAACAGCCAGCAGGGGGGTGTAGGTACCAATACACAGCATTAATTAGATAGCTATTAACATTAAACAGCCAGCAGGGGAGTGTAGGCACCAATACACAGTATTAATTAGATAGATATTGACACTAAACAGCCAGCAGGGGAGTGTAGGCACCAATACACAGTATTAATTAGATAGATATTGACACTAAACAGCCAGCAGGGGTAGTGTGGGCACCAATACACAGTATTAATTAGATAGATATAGATTAACACTAAACAGCCAGCAGGGGGAGTGTGGGCACCAATACACAGTATTAATTAGATAGCTATAGATTAACACTAAACAGCCAGCAGGGGTAGTGTAGGTACCAATACACAGTATTAATTAGATATATATTAACACTAAACAGCCAGCAGGGGGAGTGTAGGCACCAATACACAGTATTAATTAGATAGATATAGATTAACACTAAACAGCCAGCAGGGGGAGTGTAGGTACCAAATACACAGTATTAATTAGATATAGATTAACACTAAACAGCCAGCAGGGGGAGTGTAGGCACCAATACACAGTATTAATTAGATATAGATTAACACTAAATAACTAGCAGAGGGTGTGGAGCACCAATACACAGTATTAATTAAATATAGATTAACACTAAACAGCCAGCAGAGGGAGTGTAGGCACCAATACACAGTATTAATTAGATATAGATTAACACTAAATAACTAGCAGGGGGTGTGGGGCACCAATACACAGTATTAATTAGATATAGATTAACACTAAACAGCCAGCAGGGGGAGTGTGGGCACCAATACACAGTATTAATTAGATATAGATTAACTCTAAATAGACAGCAGGGGGAGTGTAGGCACCAATACACAGCATTAATTAGATAGATATTAAGACTAAACAGCCAGCAGGGGGAGTGTGGGCACCAATACACAGTATTAATTAGATATAGATTAACACTAAACAGCTAGCAGGGGGAGTGTAGGCACCAATACACAGTATTAATTAGATATAGATTAACACTAAACAGCTAGCAGGGGGAGTGTAGGCACCAATACACAGTATTAATTAGATAGCTATAGATTAACACTAAACAGCCAGCGGGGGAGTGTGGGCACCAATACACAGTATTAATTAGATATAGATTAACACTAAACAGCTAGCAGGGGGAGTGTAGGCACCAATACACAGTATTAATTAGATATAGATTAACACTAAACTGCTAGCAGGGGGAGTGTAGGCACCAATACACAGTATTAATTAGATAGCTATAGATTAACACTAAACAGCCAGCAGGGGTGAGTGTGGGCACCAATACACAGTATTAATTAGATATAGATTAACACTAAACAGCTAGCAGGGGGAGTGTAGGCACCAATACACAGTATTAATTAGATAGCTATAGATTAACACTAAACAGCCAGCGGGGGAGTGTGGGCACCAATACACAGTATTAATTAGATATAGATTAACACTAAACAGCTAGCAGGGGGAGTGTAGGCATCAATACACAGTATTAATTAGATATAGATTAACACTAAACAGCTAGCAGGGGGAGTGTAGGTACCAATACACAGTATTAATTAGATATAGATTAACACTAAACAGCTAGCAGGGGGAGTGTAGGCACCAATACACAGTATTAATTAGATAGCTACAGATTAAAGGGACAGTAAACTTACAAACTAATGTTATATAATTCAGCACATAGTGCAGAATTATATAACATTAGCTTACCAGCAGCTTTGTACATTAAATTATTGCAAAGAAATTATAAGTAAAAGCTCCTTTTACCAGAACGCCGCTCTTTGTTCTACTAAGCGTGTCTGGTTTTTCCACAGTGCATCCGGCAACACTGTCCCGGTCGTGCCATTAAAATGAATGTAGCTCGCTCCTGCTACTAGACCAGAGCGGGAGCGAGCTACATTCATTTTAATGGCGTGACTGGGCACACTGTGACTAGACAGTGTTGCCGGATGGGCTGTGGAAAAACCAGACCCGCTCAGTAGAACAAAGAGCGGCGTTCTGGTAAAAGGAGCTTTTACTTATAATTTATTTGCAATAATTTAATGTATAAAGCTGCCGGTAAGCTAATGTTATATCATTCTGCACTATGTGCAGAATAATATAACATTAGTTTGTAAGTTTACTGCCCCTTTAACACTAAACAGCCAGCAGGGGGAGTGTAGGTACCAATACACAGTATTAATTAGATAGCTATAGATTAACACTAAACAGCCAGCAGGGGGAGTGTGGGCACCAATACACAGTATTAATTAGATAGATATAGATTAACACTAAACAGCTAGCAGGGGGAGTTTAGGTACCAATACACAGTATTAATTAGATATAGATTAACACTAAACAGCTAGCAGTGGGAGTGTGGGCACCAATACACAGTATTAATTAGATAGCTATAGATTAACACTAAACAGCCAGCAGGGGTAGTGTAGATACCAATACACAGTATTAATTAGATATAGATTAACACTAAACAGCCAGCAGGGGGAGTCTGGGCACCAATACACAGTATTAATTAGATAGCTATAGATTAACACTAAACAGCCAGCAAGGGGGGGGGGGGGGTTGTCGGTACCAATACACAGTATTAATTAGATAGCTATAGATTAACACTAAACAGCCAGCAGGGGGAGTGTGGGCACCAATACACAGTATTAATTAGATAGATATAGATTAACACTAAACAGCTAGCAGGGGGAGTTTAGGTACCAATACACAGTATTAATTAGATATAGATTAACACTAAACAGCTAGCAGTGGGAGTGTGGGCACCAATACACAGTATTAATTAGATAGCTATAGATTAACACTAAACAGCCAGCAGGGGTAGTGTAGGTACCAATACACAGTATTAATTAGATATAGATTAACACTAAACAGCCAGCAGGGGGAGTCTGGGCACCAATACACAGTATTAATTAGATAGCTATAGATTAACACTAAACAGCCAGCAAGGGGGGGGGGGGGGGTTGTCGGTACCAATACACAGTATTAATTAGATGGATATTAACACTAAACAGCCAGCAGGGGGAGTGTAGGCACCAATACACAGTATTAATTAGATATAGATTAACACTAAACAGCCAGCAGGGGAAGTGTAGGCACCAATACACAGTATTAATTAGATATAGATTAACACTAAATAGCTAACAGGGGGTGGGGCACCAATACACAGTATTAATTAGATATAGATTAACACTAAATAGCCAGCAGGGGGAGTGTAGGCACCAATACACAGCATTAATTAGATAGATATTAACACTAAACAGCCAGCAGGGGGAGTGTGGGCACCAATACACAGTATTAATTAGATATAGATTAACACTAAACAGCCAGCAGGGGGAGTGTAGGCACCAATGCACAGTATTAATTAGATATAGATTAACACTAAATAGCTAACAGGGGGTGGGGCACCAATACACAGTATTAATTAGATATAGATTAACACTAAATAGCCAGCAGGGGGAGTGTAGGCACCAATACACAGCATTAATTAGATAGATATTAACACTAAACAGCCAGCAGGGGGAGTGTGGGCACCAATACACAGTATTAATTAGATATAGATTAACACTAAACAGCCAGCAGGGGGAGTGTAGGCACCAATGCACAGTATTAATTAGATATATATTAACACTAAACAGCCAGCAGGGGGAGTGTGGGCACCAATACACAGTATTAATTAGATATAGATTAACACTAAACAGCCAGCAGGGGGAGTGTGGGCACCAATACACAGTATTGATTAGATATAGACTAACACTAAACAGCCAGCAGGGGGGGTGTAGGTACCAATACACAGTATTAATTAGATAGCTATAGATTAACACTAAACAGCAGCCAGCAGGGGGAGTGTTGGTACCAATATACAGTATTAATTAGATAGATATTAACACTAAACAGCCAGCAGGGGAAATCTGGGCACCAATACACAGTATTAATTAGATAGCTATAGATTAACACTAAACAGCAGCCAGCAGAGGGAGTGTAGGTACCAATACACAGTATTAATTAGATAGCTATAGATTAACACTAAACAGCAGCCAGCAGAGGGAGTGTAGGTACCAATACAATACACAGTATTAATTAGATGGATATTAACACTAAACAGCCAGCAGGGGGAGTGTAGGTACCAATACACAGCATTAATTAGATAGATATTAACCCTAAACAGCCCTGAGCAGGGGGAGTGTAGGCACCAATACACAATATTAATTAGATATAGATTAACACTAAACAGCCAGCAGGGGGAGTGTGGGCACCAATGCACAGTATTAATTAGATATAGATTAACACTAAACAGCCAGCAGGGGGAGTGTAGGCACCAATACACAGTATTAATGGACTCTATGCCAATCAAAAGGGCTAACCACTTTTTCATGAAGTCGGGCAATTATGAGGTCTACCGCTATGCAAACTGGGATTTGTAGTTCTATTTATAGTTTTCTCGCCAGTATCAATATTAATATTAACGTTAAAAGCAGTGAACTTTGAATAAGAAGATACATTTATAGTGTTTTCTAAATATGCGGATACCTTAGTAACACTAATAATAAAAATGTTATGTGTTACAAATGAAAGGAAACTACTTTCCTGCAATGCATGCTGGGAGTAGTAGTAGCCCTTTCGTTTTTTTTTTATCAGGTGTTGCAAAAGCATGCTGGGATATTTAGTTTATTCTCCTACTCTTCCTGTTTCCGGTTCTTGTTTGGGTATACACAGTTAATTACCTATGTGCCCGGTGTGAATATAATGCCGGTAAGTGCATGACGTCATTACTAATAGCGGCACCTGTGTGTAACTGTCACGTGTGCAGTATATCTGTTACTGGAGAGGGGAGCATGTGTGTATGATACAGACTGTACCTCTCTACAGTGTCATATGTCTGTATATAAGGTGCTGTGTGTATGATACAGACTGTACCTCTCTACAGTGTCATATGTCTGTGTATAAGGTGCTGTGTGTGTGAGACAGACTGTACCTCTATACAGTGTCATATGTCTGTGTATAAGGTGCTGTGTGTATGATACAGACTGTACCTCTCTACAGTGTCATATGTCTGTGTATAAGGTGCTGTGTGTGTGTGACAGACTGTACCTCTCTACAGTGTCATATGTCTGTGTATAGGTGCTGTGTGTGTGAGACAGACTGTACCTCTCTACAGTGACATATGTCTGTGTATAAGGTGCTGTGTGTGTGAGACAGACTGTACCTCTCTACAGTGTCATATGTCTGTGTATAAGGTGCTATGTGTGTGTTTGAGACAGACTGTAGCTCTCTACAGTGTCATATGTCTGTATATAAGGTGCTATGTGTGTGTTTGAGACAGACTGTACCTCTCTACAGTGTCATATGTCTGTATATAAGGTGCTGTGTGTGTGTGAGACAGACTGTACCTCTCTACAGTGTCATATGTCTGTGTATAAGGTGCTGTGTGTGTGTTTGAGACAGACTGTACCTCCTGACCTGTGTCCATATGTCTGTGTATAAGGTGCTATGTGTGTGAGACAGGACTGTACCGCCTCTACAGTGTCATAGTCTGGTGTATAAGTGTGCTATGTGTGTGAGACAGACTACTGTACCTCTCTACAAGTGTCATATGTCCGTGTATAAGGTGCTGTGTGTGTGAGACAGACTGTACCTCTCTACAGTGTCATATGTCTGTATATAAGGTGCTTGTGTGTGAGACAGACTGTACCTCTCTACAGTGTCATATGTCTGTGTATAAGGTGCTGTGTGTGTGTTGAGACAGACTGTACCTCTCTACAGTGTCATATGTCTGTGTATAAGGTGCTGTGTGTGTGAGACAGACTGTACCTCTCTACAGTGTCATATGTCTGTGTATAAGGTGCTGTGTGTGTGAGACAGACTGTACCTCTCTACAGTGTCATATGTCTGTGTATAAGGTGCTGTGTGTGTGAGACAGACTGTACCTCTCTACAGTGTCATATGTCTGTGTATAAGGTGCTGTGTGTGTGAGACAGACTGTACCTCTCTACAGTGTCATATGTCTGTGTATAAGGTGCTGTGTGTGTGAGACAGACTGTACCTCTCTACAGTGTCATATGTCTGTGTATAAGGTGCTGTGTGTGTGAGACAGACTGTACCTCTCTACAGTGTCATATGTCTGTGTATAAGGTGCTGTGTGTGTGAGACAGACTGTACCTCTCTACAGTGTCATATGTCTGTGTATAAGGTGCTGTGTGTGTGAGACAGACTGTACCTCTCTACAGTGTCATATGTCTGTGTATAAGGTGCTGTGTGTGTGAGACAGACTGTACCTCTCTACAGTGTCATATGTCTGTGTATAAGGTGCTGTGTGTGTGAGACAGACTGTACCTCTCTACAGTGTCATATGTCTGTGTATAAGGTGCTGTGTGTGTGTGTGACAGACTGTACCTCTCTACAGTGTCATATGTCTGTGTATAAGGTGCTGTGTGTGAGACAGACTGTACCTCTCTACAGTGTCATATGTCTGTGTATAAGGTGCTGTGTGTGTGACAGACTGTACCTCTCTACAGTGTCATATGTCTGTGTATAAGGTGCTGGTGCGGGTCTCAAGTACATTTTGTCACAATTAGCTGTTAAACTAAAAGTTTGATTACAATATTATGTTATCATTAGTCCCCCATGCTGTTGTTTGTATACTAAAGAAACCTAAACACAATTAGAGTTGCAGGATTCGGATAGAGCATGTCATTTTAAGACAATTTTAAATTCACTTCTATTTGCAAATGTGCTTCGTTCTCTTGGTATCCCTTGTTGAAAGAGAATATGCACATATCCTACACTAGTGGGAACAAGCTGCTGATTGGTGCCTACACACATTTTGTCTCTTGTGATTGGCCAACTAGATGTGTTTAGCTAGCTGCTAGTGTTCCTTCAACAAAGGATAACAAAAGAAAGAAGCAAATTTGATAATACTTATAAATTAGAAAGTTAATTAAAATTGTATGTTCTGTCCGAATCACAAAAGAAAATGTTGGGGTTTTCTCTCTCCCTCTTATACACATTTTGTGGACATGAACCAACTCTTCCCTCATGATGATAAACTGTATGTGAGACACCCCCCCCCCCCCATCTCTCTCTCTTTCTCTGTTTAGGCTCCGGTTACTGTGAGGACCACGCACAATACACGTCACTGTGTTTGCCAGTAAAGGAGAAGCATAATAATCTGAATATCTGGCAAATTAAATTGGGCTGAACAAGGCAATGTCTGACAAGACTGAGAGCCAAACCTCAGACCTTCCTGATGCACACGGCGGTAAGCAGACGTCACATGTCACCTGGTTTTGTCATCAGAGTGGGATA
Organism: Bombina bombina; assembly: GCF_027579735.1. Lineage (NCBI taxonomy): Eukaryota > Metazoa > Chordata > Amphibia > Anura > Bombinatoridae > Bombina > Bombina bombina. Next base: position 476,362,772 of record NC_069505.1, on the reverse strand, counting down.
TTATTTACAGCAACCAACCAGAAACCTCAGTGATCTGATCTGAAGGGGCAGAATGATCAGTATTATGCTGGGATTTTACAGCCACTGAATGCTAATAAGAAGCAGTTTCTGCTTAGCAGAATCAACCCTGCTTTAGTCTTGTTGTTAACTATAAGATTGGCACCACGTGCACAGCGCAGATCTATGTTCTGAAACCTGCACCAATGGGCAAGTAAGCTCTATGCACAGCGCTTACAGTATACCGACCAATCATCATGTTTGTGCTGAGATTGGCACTGGGTGCTTGCATGCTCAAAACTAATCTTAAAAAAGGAAAAAAGTGTTTTTTAGATGTTTTGCACTCGGTGCACAAGCCACGCACCCATCTAACCTTTTGTTCCTTTAAAGGGGCACTAATTACCTTATAATTACAGAATATTGTGTTGCCATATAATAACACTTCTGGCAAGTCTAAATGCTTTTAAAACTAATTCACATCCTGCATACTGCAATTATTTTTCCGCCACCATTTTCCTTTTTGGAGAAACCAATCTGGGCTTTAGTCTACAGACAACAAGACTAACCACTATTCTAAAGTAATCCATCATGGACATATATCTAGCAGAGTTAGCCTTTATAAGTCAGCAGGGTGCATTTCAAACTCTGAGATCTAGAAATTTCATGCGCTATATTAATTTAAAATTGGGGCAAAATAAATAATAAAAAATGATAGAAAAGCTGTTTAACCCTTTCACTACCGGGAATTCCAGACAAAACCTTGCCAAAAATACCAGAGAATTTTTGTTATCACTCCATTTCAACAGAAATAGAGCTTTGTTTTTGTTTTTTTAATTTACCTGTCAAAACTGTATATATTTTTTAAGTAGACAACCCAAGGTATTGATATAGGCCCATTTTGGTATATTTCATGCCACCATTTCACCGCCAAATGTCATCAAATAAAAAAAATTGGTACTTTTTTTCACAAACTAGGTTTCTCACTGAAATTATTTACAAACAGCTTGTGCAATCATGACACAAATGGTTGTAAACGCTTCTCTGGGATCCCCTTTGTTCAGAAATAGCAGACATATATGGCTTTGGCGTTGCTTTTTAGTAATTAGAAGGCCGCTAATTGCAGCTGCTCACCACACTTGTATTATGCCCAGCAGTGACGGGGTTAATTAGGTAGCTTAAAAGGTTCATTTTAGCTTTAGTGTAGAGATCAGCCTCCCACCTGACACATCCCACCCCCTGATCCCTCCCAAACACCTCTCTTCCCTCCCCCACTGGTTACCCCCATCTTAAGTACTGGCAGACAGTCTACCAGTATGAAAAAATAAGGCAATTTTTTTTTTATATTTCTCCAGTGTAGGATCCCCCTAACCTCCCTGATCCCCCCCTCTCCAAACATCTCTCTAAACCTCCCCCCCTCTAACTGTTAGGCACCATCTTAGGTACTGGCAGCTGTTTGCCAGTACCTATAAAACTTTTTTTTTTAACCAAATTTGTTATTTTATTTCTGTAGGTATTGTAACCCCCACCTCTCCCCCACCCTCACTCTTTAGTTAGGGGGCCCACAGATCCCCTTTTCTGTAGCATAGCTGCCCCATCCCTCCCTGTCCCTTTATTTTATCGTTTCCGTAGCGTAGGGCCCCTCTCACTTCCTCCTGTTCCCTCCCGCCTCCCGCTGGCACCATTTCCAAACCATTTTTTTAAAAAAAAAAAAAGTAATAGTTACATTGGAACACTGATATCTGTCAGGAATTCCTGAATATCCCTTGACATGTATATATTTTATTTTAGTAGACAACCCAAAGTATTGATCTAGGCCCATTTTGCTATATTTCATGCCACCATTTCACCGCCAAATGCGATCAAATAAACAAAATCGTTCACTTTTTCACAAACACTTTCACACACTTTAGGTTTCTCACTGAAATTATTTACAAACAGCTTGTGCAATTATGGCACAAATGGTTGTAAATGCTTCTCTGGGATCCCCTTTGTTCAGAAATAGCAGACATATATGGCTTTGGCGTTGCTTTTTGGTAATTAGAAGGACTCTAAATGCCACTGCGCATCACACGTATATTATGTCTAGCAGTGAAGGGGTTAATTAGGTAGCTTGTATTGTTAATTTTAGCTTTAGTGTAGAGATCAGCCTCCCACCTGAGACATCCCACCCCCTGATCTCTCCCTTACCCCCCTTACAATACTGCCAGTACTAAAATAAAAGTATTTTTAAAAAAAATATTTTTTACAGCAGTGATGGATCCCCCTTAGCCCCCAACCTCCATGATCCCCCCCCCCATACAGCTCTCTAACCCTCCCCCCTCTACCTATTTTTAACCATCTTGGGTACTGGCAGCTGTCTGCCAGTACCCAGTTTGCTCATAATCAATTGCCAGTTTCTTTTTAAATGCAATTTTCTGTAGTGTAGCTGCTCCCCCTCCCAGATTACTTTGTAAAAATGTATTTCCCTCTATCTCCCACCCTCTCCCTCTATCTACCACCATCTCCCTCCCCCTACCTTCCCCTCTCCAGACTCAATGGAGCGTGTGCGCGTGCAGGCTCCGCGCGCTCCTGATCACTTGTGCGCTCTGCAGGGACAGGATCTGGAAGTCCCTCCATCGATGGGCCGCCCACCCGCATCCCAGCAGCAGCTCCCACCCACCAACGATCGGCACCATTGATGGCCGATGCAGAGAGGGCCACAGAGTGGCTCTCTTTGCATCGGATGCTTAAAAAGGGAATTGCAGGATGCTCAATATCGAGGCATCACTGCAATACCATGAGAGCTGCTGGAAGCGTTTGCAATCACTTCCAGCACTCAATTAGACAAATGACGTACCAGGTAAGTCCATTGTCACTAACTGACAATTTTTGCAGGACGTACCTGGTATGTCCTTGGTCGTTAAGGTTTTTAAACCCCTTAGTGACCAGACCGTTTTTCAATTTTCTGACCATTTGGGACCAGGGCTATTTTTACATTTCTGCAGTGTTTATGTTTAGCTGTAATTTTCCTCTTACTCATTTACTGTACCCACACATATTATATACAGTTTTTCTCGCCATGAAATAGACTTTCTAATTCTAAAGATACCATTATTTTCATGATATATAATTTACTATAATTTTTTTTATAAAATATGATGGAAAAAATGGAATAAACACACTTTTTCTAACTTTGACCCCCAAAATCTGTTACACATCTACAACCACCAAAAAACAACCCATGCTAAATAGTTTCTAAATTTTGTCCTGAGTTTAGAAATACCCAATGTTTACATGTTCTTTGCTTTTTTTGCAAATTATAGGACAATAAATACAAGTAGCACTTTTCTATTTCCAAACCACTTTTTTGTTTTCCAAAATTAGCAATAGTTACATTGTAACACTGATATCTGTCAGGAATCACTGAATAACCTATCACATGTGTATATTTTTTAAAAGAAGACAACCTAAGGTATTAAACTTGGGGTAGTTTGACTCTTTTCATGTAACCATTTTACCACAAATATATGCCAAAGTTTGAAAAAAAAAATGTGGTGATTTTGTTTTGACACACATAGCAATTAAAGAATACATTTACTGAGAACGTTAAGGGTTACTGCCAAATAACACCCCAATATGTCTTCAGCAGCATCTCCTGAGTACAGTGATACCACCCATGTATAGGTCTGTCGGGTTCTCTGGGGGCCAAAAGGCCTTATTTTTACGGGACGCATTACTGTTTTCCAACTTGGAATTTTCACATCCCATGCACCCATGTCCTATTTGGGACATTTCTGAAGCCGGCTAATGTAAATTACCCCCATCAAACCATATATTTTTGAAAAGTAGACACCCTAGGGTACTTCAAATGCTGGTATTTTAACACTTTCCATGCACTAATTCAACCACCAGTCTTTGTCATTTTTTTTTGTGTTATTTTTTCACACACATTGTACTTTAAGCATGGATTCTCAGTTCATGTTTTGGGTTACTGCCAAAAAACACCCCAATATGTGTTTAGCAACATCTCCTGAGTACAGTGATACCACCTATGCATAGGTTTGTTAAGTTGTTTGGGGGGCGCAATGCCAAACTTCGGACACTTGTTTGTGATTTTTTTTCACATCTAACAAATCTTATTTGCCTATCTTCTTTTTAGGGACCTTTTTACATACCCCAATTTATTTGCTTTCCATGAACGTGCATATATTTGAAAAGTTGACACCCCAAGTATTGTATATGGAGTGTTTTGATGCCTTTGATGCAATTGTTTAAGCCAAAAAAAGTGTGTGATGGTAATTTTTTTTTATTTTTATACTCACACATTGATTTTTGACTGTGATTTAGGAGAGCCTGTTGTATTTTCTTGCAATAACTTACTCCCGGTTGTTTTCTTCAAGACCTCCTGAGTACACCTATGCCCCCCGTGCATAGGTTTGCCAGGATTTTGGGAAGGTTCAGTTACAATTGTGTGACTTGTAATTTGAGTTGAAAGTGAAAGTATTTCTTCTGATTGGCCTATCTTTAATTTGGGGCCTATCACATACCCCAGTTTTATTTATTGCCATGAAAGTGTATATATTTGAAACGTTGACACCCCAAGGTATTGTATATGGAGTGCTTTGATGCTCTTGATGCAACCGTTTTAGCCAAACAAATTGGAGAAAGTGTATGGTGGTATCTTTTCAATTTTAATTTTTACTCACACATATTGCTTTTTGACTATGATTTAGGAGAGCTTGTTGTAAGTTATTGCAAGAAAACACTCCAGGTTGTTTTCTGCAAGACCTCCTGAGTACACCCATGCTCCCAATGCATAGGTTTGACAGGGGTTTTGGTAAAATACAGCACCAATTTTAGAACTTATAAAAAATAGAGCAGTGAAATGTAAAAATCTGGCACAGTGAAAGTAAAAAACAAACAAAAAAAAATGGACCAGTGTATGATACCACTTAAAGCAGTCCCCAATGCAGAGTCCAGGCTGTCCAAGCCAATCAGGTCAGTAATATATGGTGTCCTTTCTCTGCCCCCTCTTGGTACAGACTCTTCATTTCTTCTGAGGATTCTGCTTTGCCGCAGTAAGTCTGCTCTCTCCCAGGTGCATCTTGGTACAAAATCCCCGAAATGATCTGGAGCTGAAACTGTAAAAAAGTCAGTTTCATTCCAGGGGTTTGCTCTGTTGAACAACAAAAAAGCGTTGTGGGTTGCAATTTGCATTAAGTAACTTGCAACCTTTTTATACCAGGCCCTTGTCTTCTGCATAATTAGGTAGGGCTGCAGCAGCTGATCTGCCAGATCAACCCCACCCATATGCCGGTTATAAGCCTTAATGCACACTGGCTTCCTTGTGCACTCAGCTCTGCCACGTACAGAGACCTCCACTGTCCTCTCTGTGTGGATGGTGGTAAGAAAGTATACATCCTTCTTGTCTGTGTACTTAACTGCCAACAGCTTCTCTTGGCGCAGAGCTGAGGTCTCCCCCCTTTGTAGCCGGGTGCGTACAAATTGTCCTGGGAAACCTGCGCGGTTCTTTCTAATTGTACCGCAAGCTACTGTATCAAAACAATACAGTAGCTTGAACAAAAGGACACTTGTATAGAAATTCTCTAAATACAAGTGGTACCCTTTGTTCATTAGGGGTAATATCAGGTCCCAGATAATCTTGCCACTGGTTCCCATATGTTCTGGGCAACCAAAAGGGTCAAGGTGGCTATCCTTTCCCTCGTACACCCGGAAGGCCTGCCCTGAATGTACCCAAATCTCGCTCTCACAGAGCTTATACACCTTTAGACCATACCTGGAGCGCTTGGAAGGAATATACTGCTTGAATACCAAATATGACAGTGGTAAATCACTGCGTCCGGATAGATGAACCAAGCTCACTATAAAGGGACCTCCTAACAGGACCCAACTAAGTAAATAGGATAGAAAACAAATATAGGAGCGCCAACAGCTTAAGGTTACTAATAGGCTGATTGATGCTATAAGACCACTGGACAAATGGAATAAAAATAATTGTATACTAAGGTTAAAACCAAGTATTTAATAAGAATGATCTGACCAGGCTGATAATAGATCAATAAAACTGATCAAATACGTGAAACAATAGTGACATAAGTGAGTACAAAATTATGCTAATACCCACCTAACTAGGAGGGTGTAGTAAGCAATAAACATTAAGAAATGTAAAAAGTTAAACAATGCTAAACAATATAATTTGTGTATACCAAGTGTACAAAGAAATGTATTCTATAATAATATGCTTCCCTACTCGGGCAGGAAGCCAGAAAAAAATGTATCAAAAAGTGGAATTCGATGGAGGTACACGTGTACAAAAAAAAGAAAAAAATATATCAATAAAAATGAAAAAATATATATAATGATAATAAGTGTCAGTCAAGTGGCCAAAGGGCCAAATATGAGTCTCTAATAATATCCTTAAGTGCGACCAAAGAGGGAAAGCCTTAGACAAGATCCCAGGTGATGGTGAAACAGCTATGCAGTGTGGAACTGAGTGATCCGTTAGCCTTCAGTTTAAAGTATTACCTGTAGGAAAAAGATAAAATACAAATGCAAAAAACTGTTACACATAGAGAGTCTAAATGAAAATAGACTCACCAGGAAAGTATAAAAAGCCTCCTTATGCTCAGGTCGAATCCCAGCCTTCCCTTATACTTCATCAGGGATATAAGGGGGCTTTTATATAAAATAATATTTTTTTTTTTTTACTTTTTCTACTTTACTGATTGCCTCGACCCCTCAAGGCACTCTGCACACAGGCAGAGCATCCAAATCCTTCCCGATCGCTTCCGATGCTCTGCTAGACAGTGTGGTGCAAAACTGTAAGTGATTGCTCCCGGGGAGCGATCAATCCAGTGCCCGGCAGTCGGGAACAGTATTGTAGGATACTTCGACATCAAGGCATTGCTGCAATACTGTTAGAGCGTCTGGAAGCAATTGCGATCACTTCCAGCACTCATATTCCCTGAGGAAGTACAAGTTACGTCCTTGGTCGTTAACAACCGTTTTTTGTAGGACGTACCTTGTACGTCCTCAGTCCTTAAGGGGTTAAATGTTGGATAACAAAACAGGCCATTTCCTTTAAACTTTTTTTATATATATATTTTTATTTGAGGCTGAATAAAAAGAAAGGCATACAACAAGTAAAAGTATACAATAAGATATCACAGAAACATCAGTTGAAAATTAACAATATATTTCCCAACAGTTCTGCCTACTATACAGAATATCTCCCTATGAATATAGGAGGCCACTCTTGGACCTCAAGATAGAATAATCAAGGTATAGGAGGTATTTCTATGAAGGAGATCACTTTTGGATCTCTATTATCAAACCTCATTTTTTTTTCCTCTTACATTGAAGTATACTTAAATCATATATTGCTTGTGATTAAGGAAAAAAAATAAACACAAGTATACATAACTAATATTCAAGTCGTAACATACAAGCTGTAATATGTAGAATTTTAAACTCAAGCTATAGGTGGCATTAATAAATGAACATAATAGTTAGAGAGTTACTGTTGAGAGAATAAGAGATTAATTAGGAATGCGGTATAAGCAAGATAAACCGCTTAGTTAGCCCTCCTTAACTAGGGGGTACATTATATATGGTGGGGGGGGGGGGGAGGTGGTTAGTTAAATGTGTCAAACAGCCTGAACTAAAAGTCATGTGTCTATGCAAAAAAGACTGACTGCCTAATTGCAACATGGCTCTAAATAAAACAAACTATATACAAACTACTACACTGCAGATCTACCAATCCAAATTTGACCTCACATGTTCATATGTGTTGCTAGGGGGGGAAGTATAAATGGGATAATTACATCTTAGGCTAGTGTACTGGCTATCTGAGTGGAACCATTTATGAAAACTTAATTTGTGTAGCTTAGTTAGGATATTATGTGTAGGGCATTGTGATGGTCTAGTAGTAAGTAGATAGTTTAACTTAGTGGCTTTATTACTAATGTAAGTCATAGGGAATGTATTATGCTAGTAAGTTATCAACCATATAGCTATTAACCATATAGCATTCCATTCAATTACTATTCTGAAGGTGTAAATCTGTATGCACCATCTCAATCAAATGGAACACTTGGGTGCCCTCTATCTATATGCAAATGTTAGAGGCTGTTGGAGATAAGGAGCCTGTAGTTCTGAAACCTCTGCAGTTTGTTAAGATCTAATTTAATGAAGGACCAAAATGCAGCGCTGGGTGCGCTACAATAGATTAAGGTTTGTAACCCACTTTTCAAAAATAATTAAACCCTGTCGCTCGGGCATGGGCCCTATGCCCTGCGACCGGTGGACCAGTTATGTTAGAAAGTAAATAGGTTCTGAAAAGTTAATGAGCTTTATCCTTAATCCGTAACCCCGGTATTATCAGTCTCTCAACAATATTATAGGATCAACTAAACTAAACCCATGGCTATAAAGATATATAGATGTACTCCCAATGAATATATTGTGGGAAGAATTAGTATACAGTAGTAAGGGGCTGTGCCTGCACAGCTTTTAATAATTGGTAGGGACATTGCTTAGGGATAGTAATAGCAAGTTATCTATGGTGCCAATAAAGAGTACATGGGTCCAGTGTTATTGTAGTACCCTCATTCTAGAAGTAAATATATTCAGGGTTTCCATGAAAGTTAAGGGACATTTTGCTATGTGTTTTTTAAGAAAGCCTCTAAAATGTGTTGTCCATATATGAAAAGCTAAATATAAATACCTTAGGCTGCTATATGCCTCATCCACACTTAACTATTAAACCCGTAGTGCACTTAAAGATCAGAACTTAGTATAGATAATGCAAACAGTGACAGCCATCAGTCCTCTTCTGGTAGCATTAGCTTTTAGTCAGTAGGAGGCAGTAAAGAAAAATATATAGCTACCTGGTTGTGACCTGCATGTATATAAGTAAATAATCTGTAGAGGGTAACTCAATATATACATAATTAGGAGTCTTGAAGCAGTCCCAAGTGATATGTAATCTAAGCCAGACTTACACGAATACAGGTAGCCCTCAGTTTACACCGGGGTTAGGTTCCAGAAGGAATGGTTGTAAATCGAAACCGTTGTAAATTGAAACCCAGTTTATAATGTAAGTCAATGGGAATGGGAGATAGGTTCCAGGCCCCTCTCAAAATTGTCATAAGAAATACCTAATACATTACTTTTAAAGCTTTGAAATGAAGACTTTAAATGCTAAACAGCATTATAAACCTAATAAAATAATCACACAACACAGAATATATAATTAAACTAAGTTAAATGAACAAAAACATTTGCTAAACAGCATTATAAACCTAATAAAATAATCACACAACACAGACTTCACTTGCATTTTTCTGCAAACAGTTCTTTCTATGCATTCTAATCTGGACTGATTTATAGACAGGAAGATCTTGTTCCTTTGAAATCTGCTTGATAGCTCAGGTCTGGTTAAACTGATTAATTTCAGCTTGCTTGGCTTTGCTGCAACACACGCGGACAGCTCCACCTACTGGCTATTTTAATAAATGCACTGCTTCTCAGTGCTTTTCAATAGCAGTCACATGACTGGAAAAAAAGGTTGTTATTCTTAAACGGTGTAAATTGAACCGTTGTGAAACGAGGGCCACCTGTATATGCTATGTTTAGAGTAAAATCGAATCTCTACTCCCCTCCAGTGGTAGAAACTGATAACTGCATCATCCAACAAAAATATATAAGTTTAAGTCTAAATTTCGAAGTGTGTTGTATTATAATATAAATGACTTAAATGATTAAGGTCCATGAAGCTAGGTAGGGTAGATTAACTACATATCTATCACAGGCAACCTCCATTAAAGGCAGTATAACATTGTATAAAACGGCTATAACTACATAGCTGCCGAAAGTATATTAACATGAAGTTTGCCACACAAGTGTCCAAGGAGATATAAACCCAAGAGGACTTAAGCCAGTGCCTTATTTTACCAAAGTACAATTGTGGGTGGTGTAGGTAAGACGTCCCCTTAGAATGAGCACCTAACTTTTAACACAAAATGAAGAGAAAGGAAAAGTCCCAGAGCCCTTGAACCGGACACAGAGTAATGTAAAAGGCTTAAGTGGTAATGCACCCTCCAGAGTCTCTCCGCTAAACGTTCAGTTTCATTACCCTATTCCAATCGTTGGCAGCCTAGATAACATCCCAGGTACCTGAGGGAAGTCACCAGTGTCCCAAATATGTGACCATGAGTTTGAGCTGTTGAGGAACTTTAACTGCTGCGCAATCAAACAAATCTCTCTGGGCAAGGCTCCAGGGATAGCAGCAAACAGTTCAGGTTCCATAAGAAGTAAACGTTCAGAATTCCTTAGTGGTAGCAGGGCCAGACAAGAATACGGAGCAAATCGAGCACCAGGATCTACATCATGTGTGCGCCATGTGGTTTTCTCTGAAGTTAACATCAGGCTGTAGTGCTCTTCTAGACTGTTCATTTTGCGGAAAGTCACCGCGTGAGCAGCGTCCCCTATTTCACAAGGTGCCAATATCTTACGCACTATAGCTGTAGATGGTTGGGGTGAGCTTGGAATACCTGGATCCTCATTTACACAAACATTCCCAAAGGCCTCCAGCAATGAAAACTCCAGCCTCGTGAAGTGTGCTTGTAGCATCCTTGCAATATTCTCCTGCAACGCAGTAAGCGGCATGTTGGTCATCTGTAATGTCATCGTCGTGCTGTGAGCCATCTGTGGTTGAGCTGAATGTGTAGGCTATCAGCAGACTATGGCGGCAACTCACTGCGTGCTGCGATCCGCTCCAATGTAGATATTCAGTGTACCTTAATTCTCCGGACTCCCCAATCACTGCTTAGTGTGTACCAGTCTCCCCTGGATTATTTCCAGTCCTCCATATATAATTTGTTCTAGTTATAGGCAGCAATACAGTACCTTATGTTACTTGTAGCTCAGAGCTCCCTTGAGATGCGACCATCTTGATCGCAAGTTGGCTCCGCCCCCTTCCTTTAAACTTTTAAAACAGAATCTCTTACACCAATTAATAGTTGGAAAATATGATATGCAAGTTGATATATAAAGAGGCTAGAATGGGTCACTTCATAGGAAAATGGGAAGGTTTTTAAAAATCTTTTTATTTAACCCCTTAATGACCACAATGTACCCTGTATGTCACTGGTCGTTAAGGGTTTTTTCAGGACATAATAGCATAAGTCTAGCAAGAACATGCTATTAATGCACTCCCTCCAGCAGGCTTTGTGGAATAGAGCAGTCTCAACGCTGGTGGCAAGACCGCGCTATAAAACAATCAAGTCCCAAAAAAAGGCCAACGACATACAGGGTACGTCGCTGGTCCTTAAGGGGTTAAAAAGTCAGCAGCAGAATATACTTGGGAATGTCCTATATGTGCAAAGTTTGCAAGATGGTATAGTAGGAATCTGGGAATAGCTAATTTGTTTACTAATCCTTTATCCCTGAATGTATATAAAGTGAAGAGTATTCATGAATTTAATCATTGGCAATTATCTCTTGGACTTTAAAGGGACAGTCTAGTCAAACTTAAACTTTCATGATTCAGATGGGGCATGTCATTTTAAACAACTTTCCAATTTACTTTTATCATCCCATTTGCTTTGTTCTCTTGATATTCTTAGTTGAAAGCTAAACCAAGGTAGGCTTGTGTGCTTTTATAAGCCCTTGAAGGCTGCCTCTTATCTGAATGCATTTTACAGTTTTTCCACAGCTAGACAGTACTAGTTCATTTGTGCCATATAGATAACATTGTGCTCACTACAAACGGCTCACATACACACGTATTCTCACTGTACAGGCCATGTGACGACTTCAGCTGGCTCAGAGGTTCAGCACAGAGGAAAACCGTATTCGTATGATCACATGAAGACTGAGGAGGACGAAGTTCCTATAAATGCGTCTAAAGGTGATTAGCGCTTATTAAGTAAAGCGAAGATTCTGTGATGGCAAGATTTTGTCTAAATAAGTGATATTTTGTCAGATGGTTACACGGCAGACGGATCAGAGGTTAGTGTGTAACATTTATGTTTAAATGATTTTCCGTATAAAGAACATAAAACACACAGGCAGAATAAAGTGATTTATTGAAAAGGGAATGGCAAAGAAAAGAAGGGGAAGAGAAGAATGGCACTACTTGGATAGAGATGTCCTATTATTAGTTAGTATGAAGGTCTCATATATTACTATTAGGAGCAGGTGCTGTACACATGAGAGAACAATGCTAAAGAAGGTATAAACCTACAGAAAACTGTGTAACTAGAAAGCACTCATCATCTCTATACTAGCCAAAAATGGAGACTAAATATGAAATGTATATATGGTAATGTGTTAGGTGGAAACACACTATAATATTAAATTTCCCTAAAAGGGAAAACAGCGGTTAAAATGTTAAACTTTATTAAATATAAGTTAAAATGGGACAAAAACCTTAAAAACAAAAAGTGGTGTAAGTCTATCCTATATATAGTCAAATTGGGTCACTTTTCCTACGTGGGTGGATATCTATAATGTGCTAAAAAACGATAGCACACTAATCAAAGAAATAATAGTTGTTAGCACTAAGAATAATATGTATGTGTAATATTAGATATGATTAAGAGACAAAGCTTCAATTTGGAGGTAGACACCCCTTCTTCCAACCCAGTACAGCCGAGCACTTCAACATTCCGTTTACCCCCCAGAGGCAAAAGAGAGAATTTTTTTAGATGGAGGTTCAACGGACGAAACAGAACCACCAGGAGGGGAGGTAGAAATAACAAAAAATGCAAACAAAAAACCAATTCGCTCGAGAAATCAACATACAAACCAAAAACAAAGCAAACCTCAGAAAAGAACACAGAGCCCTTTCTCAGAGATAAGACTCAATCTTTAAGAGTAATAAACTCATCCTCTCATCAACTATCAGAACACCAAATTGCTGTATTGAGTAAGGGTCTATCCTTCTGCCCAACCAACAACATTGACAAATTTGAGATCATAAAAGATATCCAGTTATTTATGATAAAAATTGGGTTAAAAAAGTTTTTCAAAAAGAAAGAACTTTCAGATGAATGGACAGAAGAGGATCAAGACACCTTACAAATTTTGGAAAATCTCTCAGAAACTGAGACTGATAACCTTACAAATTGGAGAAGTTAGATCAAAACTAAATCTAAATTTGTACCCAAAAATACAGGTTGTCCTCAATTAGAAGTGTTCAACAAATTAGTCTGTCAAGAGATTACAGATCTGAAAATCTTTTCCCCTCAGTATAATCTATCATTGCAAGAAAAATAAGCCCTCACAGAAATAAAGAAATGGGATGATGTGATCATAAGAGAAGCCGATAAGGGTGGAAATATAGTACTATGGCCTACAGTTATGTACCTCAAGGAGGCTGAAAAGCAATTGAAAGACAAAAATTGCTATCTTAAATTATTCAATAATCCAAAAGAAAATTATTCTACAAAGTATAATAAAATCATCTCAGATGCCTACCATGAGGGTATAATCAATAAGGAAGAACTGAAATTTTTTACAACCAAAGATCCAGTAACTGCAACGCTCTATTTTATCCCTAAAATAAATAAAAATTCAACCATCCCGACAGGCAGACCAATTATATCTGGAAACAATTGCCTAACAGAGAAAGCCAGCCAATATGTGGACTTAAGACTGAGAAGTTTTGTAGAAACATTACCATCATTTGTCAAAGAAACAATGGAAGTACTTCACAGATTAGACAGTCTTAACATTGAGAAAGAAACCTGGCTAATCACAGCGGACGTTGAATCGTTATATACCTCTATAGAGCATGATCTAGGTATCACAGCAGTTGAATTCTTCCTAAAAGAAGGATCCGAGGAAAATAATCTTCATGATTTGTTCATTTTACATCTTCTGGATTTCATCCTACAACATAATTTCTTTACGTTTTCCAATCAGTATTACTTACAAATTAAAGGAACGGCAATGGGCACTTCATGTGCTCCAACATATGCGAACCTCTTTCTCGGATGGTGGGAGAGACAAATAATCTTCACAGACGTCAATACTGTATATACCAACAAAATACCCCTATGGATTAGATATATATCGATGATATACTATTCTTATGGGAGGGCAATAAAGAAGACTTGGAAATGTTCATATCACATCTAAATGATAACAATTTGAACATACGCCTCACCCACATGATGAGTCAAACATCAATAGATTTTTTGGATTTGAAAATCCAGAAAAATCAAGATGGTTTAATATCTACTGATGTATTTCGCAAACCTACTGCTACAAATAGTTTATTACATCAGAGTAGTGCTCATGCACCAAGTACAATCAAATCATTACCAGTAGGATAATTCCTACGAATTCGTAGAAATTGTAGTGATGATAGAGACTTTTTAAGACAAGCCTCAGACTTACAAAAAAGACTCAAGGACAGAGGCTACAGTAACAGAGTTATTAAGAGAGCCAAAAAGAGGGCAACTGATACCCACAGGCCTAGTCTATTACAAAAGAAACCACAGAAACCTACAGACAACCAAACAAGACTGATACTAACCTACAATCCACAAATACACCAAGTAGTTAATATTTAAAAAAAACACTGGCAAGTCTTACAGTCAGACACATCTTAAAAGCATACTTGGGGGACACCCGGGCGGCGGCCATCTTACAGGTCGCACTGAGCTTCAGCTCCTCAAGCTTTCTCCATTGTTACCCTATTTACCGTTACATTCTTCTTAATACCCTGCTTAAAATAGTCGGGAGGCTTGTCTGAAGAGGTCAACATTCAGGATATAGGGTTTTGGATGACGACTGGGCCTCACAGCCCTCAGTACCGGACTTTTCATTTGAGGCCTTCCCCTATAATAGAAGCCTCAGCCTGTCCCCACAACTAGCTGTGCCTTGAGTGCGCAGTTTTAAAGTTGAAGAACACTTCAGATTCTGAGTTACCCACGCCAGTCAACTTACTCTGGAGTCTTTTTCTACTAGGTACTACATTTGCTATTTAGGGTGTTAAATTCACGCACCGACCTGGGCCTTATTACCCTATATTTGCACCAAGCTCTGCATGCGAACGACGGCACTGAGCATGGATGATACCTACCTGATCCTACAACTGCAATTACTATTGCAGGAACATGCACAGAGGCTGGAGGAGAGATTTGCTGCTGCCTTTCCCTCTGCTCAGCAGGACCAGCAGAAAGCGGGCACCTTGGTTCCTGATATAAAAGGAGACTCGGCTGACAAATGCGACCCCCCAACAACATGGAAAGAGACTATCTGGGTCGCTAGCGGAACAGACATCCAGTCCATGGAAGCCGATATTTCCCCTGAACAGCAAGGTCCCGGCAACCCGACTACTTCTCACCACACGGCCTTGGAGGATAAGCTTTCCATAGCCTTTATACACAGCATCGCCTGGCTGGCCCACGTACCTACCCAGTCTGAAACCAGCGCGAGAAGAGGTGGTGGTGGTGGCAACGATTTGGGGCCCCAGTGTCCACACCCTACCCCTAAAGTATCAGTAAGAGCCTGGGAGTCGCGAGCCGCGGAAGCGGCATTACATTCTGTTATAGTGAAGGAGAAAAGACACGCGACCACATTGGAGAGCTCTGCTAAATTCCTTCAAGCCCCCAATGCCATCTTTGAAGAACCTTGGTCGGACATACCACGAAACCGAGAAGGAGCAGTGGGGAACTTTCAAGCGCTTCCAGCCCAGAAACAGGATTATACCTATGATGGCCAGGGCTTGCATGCTGTGCTCTCTTCTTCAACGTTGTTACAGCTATTTATGCTCCTTGGTGATACCGAACGCCCCTGGCTAGCTCTGTTTTGCCCGCTTCTTTACATGATTTCATTGCCTCAGAGATGGGACCCAGGCGGACTGTTTGCTCTGCATATCCGTGCCTTTTGGTCCGCTTGTGGGGCACTGGCGACTAACTGAACACTGTGAGTTAACAAAGGTGCCCAAATAACGTTATTCCTATTATATGTGACCCCCTTACTTTGACAGTAGGACTTTGTTAACATATTATTTGGGGTCGAGAAGGAGCCCAGTAAGGGCAATCTCTGGAGCTGCCTGTTATTGCCAGCGTGACTCTTAGCTCCCCACCGGCTGACTACTGAGCCAGTATTTGTTGTCTTTCAGCTTGTAGTATACACAGCATCTAAAAGCCCATTTAATTTTGCAAAGGTTAACTTGCGGTTCTCAAATGTGTACTCTGGACCTCTCTTCTTTTAGACAAGTATTAGTTTAACTTAGTTTTTAACTTTTAGTAATCAACATATTGGAACTGCATGTACTAACTCTGAGCTTTTATCTTGTACCCTACCCTGATGTTTCCTCGTTAAAGAATCAATATATTATCGCTGTTAAGTGATTATCACAACTAATATTACTTTATATTGTTTATATTGAATAGAGTAATATATTGCTCTACAATCACACAATTGAGGAACCTTGTGCAGGCTGGACCTGCTCTAGTGTCATTGGTCACTATATTCCCATTTTATAATGTCATATATGTCATATTTTAGGGAAAGGGAACACTCTCATCTGGTTGGTAACATAGATTGTGTATACTCTGCTAATTTTGTTCATTTTGACATTTGAATGTGTAAGCTCTGTATAGCTGGCTGACCCACTGCATCCTGTCTCACTTATAGCGTTTAATTGAAATCAGTGCTTAAGTTTTGAGTTGTTTCAGAATAGAGGTGGGGGGTATATTTTACGCAATACAAAATTGCAGTTATATCGGTTTATAATGCACAGTTTGGGGCAATCTAACATAAGGCTTATCCTATCAGTTACATGAATAACTAACTTTGCTCTTTATTTACATTATATAACTTTTGGGGGGCTCCCCTGAATAGCTACTAGGATCTTTGTTAATAAGTTTTATGTTACTCACTATCCCTGCACAGACTTGTAGGTATGCGTACCTTATAGCATGGCGTCTTTCTTAATCATTCTAGTTCTCTATATACACCTAGATTGCTGATATTATTATAAATTCTTATATAGAAATTAACTAAAAAATTTGAGGTCATAAGAGTGAGATCCAAGAGTGGTCTCTCCATTTCATTTTACCTTCCCTCACTTCCAGACATGTTTCACTATTTTAGGTCCAAGAGTGGCCTCTAGAGTTAGATAAGGAAGGTTCCCTTATGTATAAGCACCATATATCAACTTTGCTGTCATTAACAGTACATTATTTGTGGGAGAGTTGTGTGGAAGATTTGACACACCATTGCTAAACCAAGCTGGATTGTATATCTTCCCTTTGATACTATATGACAACTCACTGTATGCCATTTTTCTTTCTACGTTTATATTGTTTGTATGCCTATTCTGAGTACCTCAATAAAAATATTAAATAAAAAAAAAAAAAAAGCATACTTGGTGACTCTGTCTCTGTGAGTTATAGAAGAACCAGCAATTTAAAAGATCTACTCGCTAGCAGTCATTACAAAACCAAGACAACTAAATCAGCCTTTAATAATGGCTCCTATCCCTGTGGTACCTGTTCCACATGTAGTTATATGGAAAAAAACAACTCAAATTCAAGATAGATTTGGTCAGTGGCATAAAATTAACAAATATATAAATTGCACTAAAGAGAGCGTAATTTTATGCTCTGAGGTGTAAATGCAATCTGAGATACGTAGGCATGACGAGCAGAAAACTGAAGACAAGAATACAAGAACATATAAGAAATATCAAAAATGCTCAAAAAGACAGTGAAGATGGGAAAGCCATCACAACAGTAGCTTCACATTTCCTACGTTATCATCAGGCCAATCCCTCTGGTCTCAAGTGTGTGGGACTTGAAAAAATATCCTTGGGTATTAGAGGGGGTAACTTAGAGAAAGCATTACTCAGAGCTGAGTGCAAATGGATCTACAGACTTAATACCGTACATCCATTTGGTATGAACGAACAAAATAACTACTATTGCTATCTATAAGGAACCAAGGTTTGATAAGACGGTGTGTTCATAATAAATAGTTTGATAAGACGGTGTGTTCATAATAAATAGTTTGATAAGACGTGGTGTTCATAATAAATAGTACAGATTACTATCAATTCAATCCCTATGAACCCATATATAAAGAACTTAAAGTGATCCCCCTCTGTTACTAGATTGGGCATAAAACCAGTAACTGTATATGTTCAATGGGTACAAATGATTAATAAATAATTTCTGTGTATATAAAGAGTACAAAACATATGGGAAGTTTATTATAGATAATCATTTCTAATTAATCATAAATATCAAACATTACATCAAACAACAACCACAAAGAAACTAATAAAATTTAATTTATACAGTTTTACTTTAATATATACAAACAAAATGATTAAATACGCAGTCTCCTTAAATAATTTTATTTCACTTATTATCATTATTATTTTTCCTATATAAATATCTTATATTCCTCAATTTAGTCACTATAAATCAAATATTGATCACTATATTAGCAATCCCGACACATTCGATATTCAGCTAACTTATAGAATCCCTACACATTTTTTATTTAGCCAATCTATTTAATTCTCATCACATTTTAGCACCATCACACTTTTTCACACTTTAGGTAACCTAGCATTTCACTCTCCTTCTTGTTTTTTTTTTCCTTTACCCTTCTCCTCACTTCTTTGTTTAGAAATTATTCATCTCTCTAGATAACAACAGTCACCCTTTTGATCAGGTCACTCAATAGCCTGTTTCTTTTCTACACACAACTTATACAATGAGGCAATTGCACGCATCACATTCAGCATTACTGCACAGATTTCTTTATAACGTACACACCACCTATAATTTTATTTCATTATCTAAAACAAACACATCTCACATATATTTTTAAAATGTTCTCACAATCAAATAAGTAACACTAGTTTATTATTAAGACATTTTAAGTGATACTTTTAGCTTAACTTTGATAAGCAAATTTTGAAACTTCTAACTTTATTCTAAGTAAAGTTAAACTACATCTCTGTTAAAATCATTTTATTATTTATCAGCCAACAAACAGATCACTCAACAAAGATAGCCAATATATCTTGAATATATTCATACTTCAAATCAATGTATACACTTTTGGTATCAAACTGTTATAATATGGCTCCATTAATTACAGTAGCATCGTGCCATCCGGTTTCCGAAATTATATAGCAAGGATTGTATACATACATATCAACAACATTTACCATAACAACGTAGCGGACTTGCTCCAATCAAAATACGGGACACCTCCCACCTAATGGCCAATCATAACACATTTCCATCTATATAAAGGGCGAAAATGAGCGGCGGCTCCGCATTTGATAAAGCACAGTTTATGTGCGAAACATGTTAGGGAGTCTTTGTTGGAGGACTTGGGATCTTCATTTTTAAAGTAAAGTGGTTATTCTATCCTCAATAATTTAACTTAATTCAAGACGTTTTCCTACTTAATATTGGGCAGAAATTTGCAGCCCCATATCGCAACACAGCGTTGGGTAGAAATTTAATGCTTTATGTCGCTATTATACTAAAGATTATTAGCCTTAAAGGGACACTGTACCCAAAATTTTTCATTCGTTCAGATTGAGCATGAAATTTTTAGCAACTTTCTAATTTACTCCTATTATCAAATTTTCTTCATTCTCTTGGTATCTTTATTTGAAATGCAAGAATGTAAGTTTAGATGCCGGCCCATTTTTGGTGAACAACCTGGGTTGTCCTTGCTGATTGGTGGATAAATTCATCCACCAATAAAAAAGTGCTGTCCAGAAAACTGAAACCAAAAAAAAGCTTAGATGCCTTCTTTTTCAAATAATGATAGCAAGAGAACGAAGAAAAATTGATAATAGGAGTAAATTAGAAAGTTGCTTAAAATTGCATGCTCTTTCTGAATTACAAAAGAAAAAATTTGGGTTCAGTGTCCCTTTAAGACAAATATTGGGTAGTAATCTGTAGCCCTATACCATAATACAAATTTGGATAGAAATTTAATGCTCTATGCCACAACTATACTAGTGATTATCCGTTTAAAAAATAACAGCCTTAAGACAAATATTGGGTAGTAATCTGCTGCCCTATACCGTAATACAGCGTTGGGTAGAAATTTAATGCTCTATGCCGCAATTATACTAGTGAATATCAGCGTCGGGTAGAAATGTAATGCTCTATGCCGCAATTATACTAGTGATCATCAGCCTTAAAATCAAACAACATTATGTATATTTAGAAGCAAGGTCATTTTTATTTGGCCACAATATTATCATGTGTGTAGTGATAACTTTACTATCTACATAACTGCTGATATTAAACAATATATTCTTGGAAGTGACCATTCAATATAAAAGTCATGTGTATTACTACAGGAGACTACTAAGTTGCCAAACACATACTGCTAATAAATATACACACCTGCTGGTTTGTCCATATTGCTCTAATAATAGCACAACGCTAAATTTTAAGCGCTGTTACTACAAAATTCTAATACTGCAATACAGTGTTTCATTTGTTGTTGAACCTCATACACCTGCTAGGAGAGACAACATTGTATCAAGCTGATTACACAGTACTAACATTTATGCCATATGCAGTCTGTTGGCATGTTATTCATAAGACTCAGTCAATGTTACATGATTTAACATATGTAGTGAATAGCAGCCTGTCTAGCTGATCATATAGTATCACATACATTCTAAAATTCTCTAAGATCAAGCCAAGGGCACAAATTGTTTGATTAAGGTGACTAATGTAACAACAACATACTTACTGTGAATAGTAACAGTTTATCTAAAAGAGTAAACCAAGTTACATTGTTACTAAATGGTACTGTACAACATTTGTTATGTACAACTAATACTTATTAAGGGAGTATCATAAAATTCAATCCTAACAGCAGGGCCACCACTAGAAATTTTGGGGCCCCAGACTTAACCATTCCTTTGACATGTGCAATTTTTGACCAAGTGACTAAAACGTATATGCACATTATTCTTAAGTGTCTATTTAAACTTGGTTATTTAAACTTGGAAATGTTGTAAAGGTAGTAACATACAAACACACAGACACACTCATACACTGAAACACACACACACTCACACACATAAGGATTCACATATAGACACTCTAGCAGACACGCAAAGAAACACACTCAGACACAGACACCCAAACAGAAACTCAGCACTTGTTTACATTGACCTGACAAGTAATGAGGTAAACTACAGTTTTGTTAAAAAAAAAAAGAGATTTATAAAACAAAATATGGAGTTCTGATTATCTTTTTGTAAAGGAAGATGCCAACTAAATAATGACAACAGCATGTTAAATGGTAGATTTGTGACTTCCGGAAAGGTCTCATTAGTCTCAAAGTCTGTAGAAAGATGTGAATAATCAGTGCTAAGGTCAAAATGTTCTAAAAAGGAACAGACAATGGACACACACACATATAACAAACTCAAACTTGCACATACACCCAAGGAAACAGAGACAGCCTCAGAAAACGCACAAAGACATACATACACACACACCCACAGAAAACACACAAAGACGTACACACACATAGAGACAACCACATAAAACACAGAAAGACATACATACACACACACCCTCACTGAGACACCCACAGAAAACACACACCCTCACAGAGACATCCACAGAAAACACAGACATACATACATACACACACACACACACACACCTTCAGAGACATCCACAGAAAACAGACATACACACCCACCTTCACAGAGGCATCCAGAGAAAATACACAAAGACAGTGTAAACTGAACAGTTTTAAGTTAACCTGTCTCATTTCAAACACTGAGCAATCTTAGTCTGAGAGTATAACATGTTATGCAGATGTAAAAATCTTAGATAAAATGCCTACTTGCATCTGGAAAGCTCTTGCATAAAGGGGCAGTAAACTGGAATGTAATATATATATATATATATATATATATATATCTATATATATATATATATATATATATATAAATATATATTAATGCATATCTGCCAAAAGGGCTCCTACCATTTGTGTATTGAGGAGGAAACATTTCTGCATAGTTTTAAATATAGAATTTCTACAGCATTGTCAAATAATCATAAATACACTGCTGCTAAAAAAATGTGTTTAATGGAGCCCTGGCCCCACCATACAACTACGACCACACTGAACTTACAATCCGAAATTGCACAAAGAAATAAAAAACATTTGCTAAGTAAGTCCTACCTCCTCTGCAAATTAAAGTGATCATCTGACTCAAGCACACACTGTACAAACAAAGTGCCAAGTCTGTCTCACACTGTGCATAGTGGTTTAGTGCACACTCAGAAATCCTGTCAAATGCTAATACTTTACTCCTTGTAATAACATTTCTCATGCTCAATTAGCACTCTGCTGTAGTACCCAATGGTGGCTGCCAAAATATATAAAAAAAATGTTTTTTTAAGTTCTTGCCTCATGGGGCCCCCCTGGCCCATTGGGCCCCTGACAGGAGTCACCCCTGTCACCCCCTGATGGCGGCCCTGCCTAACAGTACCAGTTTAAATTATTAGTAACCTACCTAATAAATATCCTGTTTTCAACAAGCTTATTTCAAACAATATGTTTTACAATACAATACACAAGCATTACATGTGAACAGTGCTTATGACAGTTTATCACTGATGCTCTGTCCTAGTGGTATTTGACAGTCGCAGTAATAACATTGAAGCTTTGTCTATTAATCATATCTAATATTACACATACATATTATTCTTAGCGCTAAGAACTATTATTTCTTTGATTAGTGTGCTATCGTTTTTTTTAGCACATTATAGATATCCACCCACGTAGGAAAAGTGACCCAATTTGACTATATATAGGATAGACTTACACCACTTTTTGTTTTTAAGGTTTTTGTCCCATTTTAACTTATATTTAATAAAGTACAACATTTTAACCGCTGTTTTCCCTTTTAGGGAAATTTAATATTATAGTGTGTTTCCACCTAACACATTACCATATATACATTTCATATTTAGTCTCCATTTTTGGCTAGTATAGAGATGATGAGTGCTTTCTAGTTACACGGTTTTCTGTAGGTTTATACCTTCTTTAGCAGAATAAAGCGATTATTTATAGGCAAGTTCAGCAATAATATTCAGGTTGGATCAGTGTAATGTAAGGCAGCAGCTGACTCCCGTGCACCCTGACCACAGCTGCAATCCTCTACGGTCCTATATTCCTTTTTTCAAGTACATCTGACTCAAATTCTAAATAGCTAATCAAATTGTTCTTCCATCATTTAAAAACCTGATAAATTATTTCCAGCCACTCCGTATCCAGGTGAGCACTATGACTTTTATTATTATTCCTTTAAAGGGACACTGAACCCAATTTTTTTCTTTTGTGATTCAGATAAAGCATGCAATTTTAAGCAACCTTCTAATTGACTCCTATTATCAAATTGTCTTCATTCTCTTGGTATCTTTATTTGAAATGCAAGAATGTAAGTTTAGATGCCGGCCCATTTATGGTGAACAACCTGGGTTGTTCTTGTTGATTGGTGGACAAATTCACCCACCAATAGAAAGGTGCTTTCCAGGGGGACGCTTCCGGGCTTCAGCCAAGATGGCTGCTTTACTTTGAGGCTGCAAGGACAAGCAGATAAATCCATTGATTATCAGCGACTCAGGGTGTCATCGACTCATAACTTTATTAAAATCTAAACAGCTAGACCTTACTGAGAAGCCTGTTGTGAGTGGTTCGCCCAACTTCTAGCTCCTAGTACCGGAACGGCGAGGTCTTCAGTGGAGACACATAAGTGCCTGTGGCCTATGCCTAACCCCCCCGGTTTACCCGGGATGAGCAGTTCTTACTGACTGCAATTTCATATTTCACCTTTACAGCTTATCTGGAGATTCGGCAGAGGTGTTTGACTTTATTTTAAGATGGCGCCTGCTACTTACCTTCTCCCCCGAGTAATTCTTGTGTGATCATTTCAAGCAACTCTCTGCACCTGTGGAGAGCTCTACACCCACACCCAGAAGTTGAAAACCTACAACCTAACCGACAGAGACTTCCCAATAATATGCAGCAGGCCCTGGAGGGGCCCAAGGAGACCTCTAAGGGAGACTTTTAGATTAAGCCGGAGCTGAATCTGAGAGTTTTTCGTAGCGTTGCAGTAGACTTGGGGTTATCTGAAACGTCGCCTGAGTATTCAATAACCTGCAATACCCACCTTATGGACACGGAGAAAATCGGGGTTATCTCTCAGCCAACGGCTCCTATAGAGGGCCTTGACCTTGTGATGGAGCAAGCGGTCCTTACTCACCATGCGGGCACACTTTTTCCACCTGCAGAGACATCGGCTCCTGGCGGTCCTGCCGGTGACAAGATTTGGAAATTATACGCTGCAAAAGACGCAGCAAGTGGAGGCGTCATGCGGGACACCGACTCCTATCGGAATGGGTCATTTGCTATGGCCGATCTGTTGTCAGACTGCAGGGTATTGCAGGCACGTGTGCTCCCAGTCCCGGAGAACAAACTGGGGTTGAGCGCTAAACGGCTTGGAAAAAGTGATGTAAGGCACGACCACAGCAGTAAGCAGAAGAAGGAGCATTCTACTCTGACCCCACACTACTTGACACAAGTCTGTGAGCCGGTGGTAAACCCGGTAAGATACTATATGGAGACCGTGGCTAGCAGCAATAGACGCTGTGCGGTATGGACATTTCCACAACAGCTGAGAACATGCAGCACAGAGCAGGTCTCTCTCTCTGCAAGGTCCGGAATTGGTTGAAAGATGGACACCGTAGGTAGACTTTCTCATATAGATATCCTTTTTACCTAAGCTATGAGAACAGACATTGCCCTTTAAACATAAAACATTTAGATTTCCCCTCATATGATGGACGATGTTCCAGAGTCTCCCTGAGGGTACAAGATGTAAAACATACTTGAGACTATTTGGTACAGAACGGGGTAAAATTTCATTGTATATGTATATATTCACCATGCTATATAATTATTGCATTTAAACACCTCTCTTATTGAGGGCTTCCCTGATTTGTGCTCTCATGTGAAGGTTGACCATTTGTTAACTGAATATACTCCACTTTCTCTTGGGTTGTAAGGCAGGAGTAGTGCCATAACAGAGCAGTGCTGTTAATTTTTCAATAACTAGATAACTAGCATGCTCTGTCGCCGGCCGAGGCGGAGCTGCCTACTTGAACTGTGTTGGCATTTCTATGAGGGAGCAGGCTGAATCCATAGGTAGGGTTGGTAACAGTTATCCTGTAAATTGCAGAAGCTAAGTTTTAGTTCTCAGGTATGTGTATCCCCTCTTAAGTCTATATAGGATGTTCAAACCTCCCAATTGTGAAGGTAATTCTAAAATTAAAATAAAAAAAAGAAATACATTTCTTGTGTGTACCATACTGCCCCTAAAGAGCTTGAAGGGTAGAGGGCAGTGATTCTCCAACATAAGATACGAGTCACTGTAAGGGCAATAAATAACAAAATGATATTAGGAAAATACAATGCATGACCCTCTTTGATTTTCCCTTTATATAGGTTTAGCAGAATCTATTTTGATAACAGTTTCTTAGTTAAGCACACATTACACGTGAAGGCATTGCAGGGGTTCAGACATATCACCTGGTTCTGCATACAGTTTTTTTTGCCTTAAGCTGATATTTATAGTCTCTTTAGTTATAGCCTTTTGTTCCCAAACTTAATCTAAGAAAGAGTTTATTTTCAATCTGCTTTTTATAAGCCCTGTTGTATGGTCCATACTCCTTCGGATACGATTGCAGAACGCATAACAGTCTGGTATTGATCATTTCTAAATTGTTCACAATTTGTGTCTCTAGACAGATATACTACGGGGCTGTATGCTCATACATATGTTAGAATATATTTCTTATTTTGAGATTTTGCTAGATTATATGTCTCATCATTGTAATGCACTCTGAAGGACTGGAAGTACCTGAGTTTTCATTCTATGCCATGATGGTCGGCTTAATACAGGTACCACAACCAATTTACCACATTTAAAAACTAAGCTAGGGCTGCCCCATTAGAAAAGGTATAAGAGCAAATTCCACTCTCTATCATGTTTATACATAGTGCACTATGCTTTTATATATTAACTAATTTGTAACTATGTGCCCCTTGGCTGTAACATCCCCTTATCGATTGCTCCCCATTACAAGGTCCCAAATTGAATATCTCATATATACAAAAATTCTCTGTATGGGAACATCATTAAGTATGTAATGCAATGACTAAGAGGTACATCTCAGTTATTAAGTCTCTAATTAGTTCAAAATTCTCTCTGCTAGTAGTACCTACATATGATGCAAGGCCGCCCCCCTTAGACCTTCCAGCGTGGGTATATGGCACATATCCATTTTGAACATCCACCCTAGGGTTATGCCTTCTCCATTGGTTCTGAACGGGTGCAAAAATGTGGACTCCTCCTACTGATTTTCCTATACTACCATGTGTTTTGTTATGTATTGTAGGCTGGTAATGGCTTTACATTTGTTTGTGGCTTTATCCCTCTGTTGCCCTTTTACTGCTTCATGTTTCCACTTATGTTTCCTAATGGTTGTAATGTTTAATATATTAATGGTCCATGAGTGACCACCTATAACATCAGAATTCCTCCTCTATAGGTCCATGAGTGACCACCTATAACATCAGAATTCCTCCTCTATAGGTCCATGAGTGACCACCTATAACATCAGAATTCCTCCTCTATAGGTCCATGAGTGTCCCTATGTGTCACTGGAGGAAATTACACTTTTTGAAAAGAGGTTCTAACTTTAATATGCATTATAACATTTATGCTGTTTTTCCTGTTAAGATATCTGCATAATGTAACAATCAGCAATATGTCATTTCTTATATTAGATGTATATGATTATTTTATTGTACTTGTTAATAACTTCAATAAAAATATATATAAAAAAAGGTGCTTTCCATGGTTCTGAACGAAAAAAATAGCCTAGATGCCTTCCTTTTCAAATAAAGAAAGCAAGAGAACGAAGAAAAAAGGATTATAGGTGTAAATTAGAAAGTTGCTTAAAATTGCATGCTCTATCTAAATCACGAAAGAAAACATTTGGGTTCAGTGTCCATTTAAGTGTAACCCAGCAATCTGATCTCTGGTTAATTTTATAAGCGCTAATTGCTGACGCAAGCTCATAGTTTAGTGGCTGGGTTTGTAAGAAAGGTTAACAAAATGTATTAAGCGGTTCATATTGTGTTTTTAAAACAGAATATAGTAGCTCACAATCTACAAAAAAGTTTTAAGCTAAAAAGTAAAAGAAATGAACGAAAGTGTGTGTATTTGTTGATGCCAAAAACTCACAGAAATCCATATAGGAACCAATATATCAATAAAACGGAAAACTTTAAAGTGTATTAATACAAGGAAACTCATACCAAAGTTAATCAATGATGTTTAACGCGTTTCTGCTGCTACCATGGGCTATGATTACGGATGGGAAGGTCCAGTTTCCCTGTTTGGTCTCTTCCTTTGCATCCAGACTTTTAGTCTTAAAGGCTCAAATCTCTGATGGCATGGAGATTGAATGAATAGTTTTTAAATCCAAATCAAAGCAACAGCACCTTAGTTATGCATCAAAAGCATAACTAAGGTGCTGTTGCTTTGATTTGGATTTGCTGTGCTTTACTGGGATCTGTGCAGGATCCTTGCAACGTGCACCTGGATATTGGACTGTGAGTGCTGGGCTATATTTTCTGAATAGTTTGTAAGCCAGAGGGTTCTCCGATTCTGTTTTTGAGATTCTGATACAGGTTTGTGAGCCTGTGTTCAGGAAGTTTTATTATAAGGTGTAAGAATCGTGTTTTTTCCTGGCTTTCTTTTAGAATTCCTAGGATTTCACCGTTTTTGCAGGATTGCTTGGATAAGGGTTTATAAGCCTGTTCTTTTGAAGGGTCAGATTTCAGCTTTTTTTTCCTTTGGATGATTTCTAACCATTCACATATTAATTCACATATTAATAGTAAATAGCAAAATTGAACTTTTATGATTCAGACAGAGCATGTGATTTTTAAACAACTTTCCAATTTACTTCCATTCAAAAAATGTGCATAGTCTTTTTATATTTACACTTTTTGAGTCACCAGCTCCTACTGAGCATGTGCAAGAATTCACAGAATAAGGGTATATGCATTTGTGATTGACTGATGGATGTCACATGGTTATGTGTATGCATTTGTGATTGGCTGATGGATGTCACATGGTACGTGTATGCATTTGTGATTGGCTGATGGCTGTCACATGGTACAGGGGGAGTGGAAATAGACATCGCTTTTAAAATTGTCAGAAAAAAAATCTACTACTCATTTGAAATTTAAGACTTAGTTTTATTGTGTTGTCTTGTTATCTTGCATTTGTTGATTATGCAAATCTACTGTGTGTACTGGTCCTTTAAAGGGACACTCAAGTCAAAATAAACTTTTATGATTCTGAAAGAGCAGCAGTTTTAAGAGACATTAAAGTTTACTTCTATTATCAAATTTTGCTCAGTATTTTTAGATTCACACTTTCTGGGGAACAAGATCCTACTGAGCATGTGCACAAGCTCACAGGGTATATGTATACTAGTCTGTGATTGGCTGATATCTGTCACATGATATAGGGGAACGGAAAATGGGAGAAAAAAATAAATTTGTCAGAAAAAAAATCTACTGCTTATATGAAATGTAGAGTAAGTGTTAAATCATTGTCTTTTTATTATGCATTTGTTAATTATGTAATCATACTGCATGGAGTGGTCCTTTAAGCCTGATGTTAATCCAATGTACCTGGTCTTATCTTGGTTATGAGGCTTTTGCAGGCTACTCCTTATGAGCCTATGTATAAGGTTTTGTGTCTTCTTCTTAAAGGGACATGAAACCCAAAACTTTTCATTCATGATTCAGATAGAGAATACAATTTTAAACAACTTTCCAATGTACTTCTATTATTTAATTTGTATTCTTCTCTTGTTATCCTTTGCTGAAAGGTTTATCTAGGCAAGCTCAGGGTCAGCAGAGAACCTAGGTTCTAGCTGCTGATTGGTGGATACATATATATATATACTGATTGTGATTGGCTCACTCATGTGTTCAGTTAGAAACTAGTAGTGTATTGCTGCTCCTTCAACAAATGATACCAAGAGAATGAAACAGATTACATAATAGAAGTAAATTAGAAAGTTGTTTAAAATTGTGACGGATACCCCGGCTACCCCGACTGGGTAGCTCTGCCAAACGGGTCCTGCTTCCTCCCTGCCGACTGCAGCTATGTAGCTGGCAAGTGACCACAGCCTGTAGCCACCCCTGATGCCCGACAGCACCAGTACTCAGGGTCTCACCCTGTGGCAGACTCCAGCTACCCCGACTGAGTAGCTCTTCCAGAGGGTCCTTCCTTTGCCTGGAACAGGCTGCTATGTAGCCCAGGAAACTGATTTTAGCTGGAGCTCACCCAAATAACTAGACAGACTAGCATTCAGGTGAAACAAGAACTGATTTTATTGAGAACACACACTCCTTTTATACACACATCTCATCTTGATAACACAAAGGACAATCCCACAATTTTCCCGCCATTCCCGCCCCTCCAGACAGCCTGGCACCTCCATAGGAGCCACAGTCCCACATAATCCCAGTACATAGGGGTGGTGGTTTCGGGGAGATCCCAGTGGAGCGGCGGCACTTCCAGAATGTCATTTTAAAGCTCTCGTCCCCAGGTGTCACAGTCCAAATATCAGCATGATTCGTTACTGGGGACCGGAGTTGCAGTCCGTTGAAGTTAGGGGTGTCCAAAACCCCTGGTTCCCAAAGAAGCTCCCCTCTGATAATTCCCACAGCTCTTGTCCTCCCTAGGGGCTACCAATCCCCAAAAGAGCGGAGCTCTGGGGCAAAGGGCTGCTGGAGCGACCAGGGGTAAAGTTAGCGGGTGTCCTGCTGTCCTGTGGCCGACCGGGAGTTCCAGGAGCCTGGCCAGCCTGAGAGGAGTTAGGCAGGTGTCCGTTGTGAGGCGGCCGACTGGGAGTTCCAGGAGCCTGGCCAGCCTAGGAGGGTTTTCCTGGTCATAAACCAACTCTTTCTGAACACAAAAACAAGCCAAAACAAAGCAAACAAACAGCTTCCAGAGATGGTGGTTGCTCTGAGGAGCCCAAAACCACTGATAAACATCAGGGGTGAGGTTGTAGTGGGGGTTGGGGGTATCCTTAGCTGTCTGGTATCCGTGACATCTCCCCCCTTCCAGTTTGGCAGACCCGACTAGACCCTTAACGGGTTGGCCAGGGGCTGTCCGACGGTGGCCCTCCACTTCTCGTTTGCTGGGAGAGTTTATCCCATCTCTCCTGAGCTTGGGGCATCCTGGGGGGTTCCTGCTGGCGTTTATACCCTGCACCCTTGGAGCAGGGATAGTCACATAATGCAAAGTCCCAGACAAGTTTGCTAAGGCCGGCTCCCAAACAATTGTTGTTCCACAAGTTCCAGTCTCCTTAAGTTCCATGGCCAAACTGTATCTCCTCTGTGACACTCAGTTGAGTACCGGCTGACCCACCCACAAACAAAGCCAGTACCAGTTTCCTGGCTGTATACCCACCCCAGACTGTAGGTTGAGGTTGCTCCTTGGTGGGGCAGGCAAGACTCAGGTGCCCAAACTGGTGGCACCAAATGCAGGGGCGGGTATCCAACAAAGCCATTGCTGGCTTCCCGGCTGTTGGTGGAAGTTGCTCCTTGGTGGGGCAGGCAAAACTCGGGTGCCCAAACTTGTGGCACCAACTGCATGAGCGGGTACCCCCTGTGAGATATACTTCAGGACAAGACAAGGGTATAGACCCTGCCAAGCTACTGAGGGGAGAGACAGTCTGTCTCTTCTCCAGAGAAGAAGATCTACTGCTGGGGAGGGAGGTCTGCTACCTCCGCTCAATGGTAAACTGTGCTGCTGCTGGGGAGGGAGAGCCCGGCTGTCTCTGCTCCCTGTACGGGGTTCTGCTGTTGGGGAGAGAGACCAACTGTCTCCTCTCCCAGAAAGGGATTCGGCCGCTGGGGAGAGATATCGATACCTGTCTCTCCCTGAAAGGGGAGGGAGGACGACTACCTCCACTCGCAGGGGATGGCTCTGCCACTGGGGAGAGAGACAGACTGTCTCCTCTCCTGGCTCTGCCGCTGGGGAGAGAGACCGACTGTCTCCTCTCCGGGGAAGGGGTTCTGTTTAAGGGGAGGGAGGACGACTACCTCCGCTCCCAGGGGATGGCTCTGCTGCTGGGGAAAGAGACTGACTGTCTTCTCTCCCAGCTTCTGGCTCTGCTGCTGGGGAGGGAGACCGACTGTCTTCTCTCCTGGCTCTGCTGCTGGGGAGGGAGACCAACTGTCTCCTCTTCCAGGAAGGGGTTCGGCTTACGGGGAGGGAGGACGACTACCTCCGCTCCCAGGGGATGGCTCTGCCGCTGGGGAGAGAGACCGACTGTCTCCTCTCCCGGCTCCTGGCTCTGCCGCTGGGGAGAGAGACCGACTGTCTCCTCTCCCAGGAAGGGGCTCTGTTTATGGGGAGGGAGGACGACTACCTCCGCTCCCAGGCGATGGCTCTGCCGCTGGGGAGAGAGACCAACTGTCTCCTCTCCCGGCTCCTGGCTCTGCCACTGGGGATAGAGACTGACTGTCTCCTCTCCCAGGAAGGGATTCTGCTGCTGGGGAGAGTTATCGACATCCATCTCTCCCTTGTCCAAGTCCATAAGCTCGGGGCCCGGCTGCTGATCTGTATCTAGCAGCTTGTTGTCGCTTATGCTCTGTTGCCAATTCTCTAAGGCCAACCTCCATGATTCCCAGACTGCTGTATCATAGCTCCCTGCAGGCTCTGTGGCATGCTGTTTAACGCAATCTGTCAGTCTTTTGTATCTCTGTTCCATCTCCAATTCCTTGCCACATATAAAATCCAAATCGGCTTGCAGCCAGGGTACCCCTGAGAGACTCAGCAGGCTCCCTCGGTACTCACAAATGTCCTTAAGTCTCCACTCCTCCTGACTCCCAAAATCTGGGTCCTCTGCCATTAGTTCAAATAGTAATCCAGGGCCGCCAAAGCCCTCTGTGGGGACACCATCACCCAGCCATGGCCACACTTGCATAGCATACCATTGGAGGGCCCTATAGCTGTTATCCAGAACCATCTCCTCCTGGACCAGTCCATAAAATTCAGACAGCCATTCCGCCCGGGGCTGTCCTCCCAGGCAAGGTACTCGGAACTTCCACTGGAGCCAGTAATCTTCGTCATCAGGGGAGAGGGTTGTTACTCGATAGCCCTGCTCTTGTTGAAGAGCCTCCCTCCAGAGTCGTCGGCGGACAAGGTCCCTTTGTGCCAGCATGTCCCAATACGAACTAGGACCGTCCAGCTGGGCCAGCGCCTCCTCTGCTCTCCTTAGGAGCTTGGTTCCCATAGTTAACAGCTACTGTGGCACGTCTCCTCTGTCGGCAGAAACTGTGTGATAGAAGCAGATCCCACCGCTGCCAGCCAATGTGACGGATACCCCGGCTACCCCGACTGGGTAGCTCCACCAAAAGGGATCCTGCTTCCTCCCTGCCGACTGCAGCTATGTAGCTGGCAAGTGACCACAGCCTGTAGCCGCCCCTGATGCCCGACAGCATTAGTACCCAGGGTCCCACCCTGTGACAGACTCCAGCTACCAGACTAGGTAGCTCTTCCTGGAACAGGCTGCTATGTAGCCCAGGAAAGTGATTTCTATGTAGCCCAGGAAAGTGATTCTAGCAGGAGCCCACCTAAATGACTGGACAGACTAGCATTCAGGTGGAATAAGGACTGATTTTATTGAGAACACACACTCCTTTTATACACACATCTCATCTTGATAACACAAAGGACAATCCCACAATTTTCCCGCTATTCCAGCCCCTCCAGACAGCCCGGCACCTCCATAGGAGCTACAGTCCCACATAATCCCAGTACATAGGGGTGGCGGTTTCGGGAGATCCCGGTGGAGCGGCGGCACTTCCAGAATGTTATTTTAAAGATCTCGGTCCCCAGATGCCACAGTCTAAATATCCGCATGATTTGTTACTGGAGAACAGAGGTTCAGTCCGTTGAAGTTATGGGGTTAGGGGTGTCCAAAACCCCCGGTTCCCAAAGGAGCTCCCCTCTGATAATTCCCACAGCTCTTGTCCTCCCTAGGGGCTACCAATCCCCAAAAGAGCAGAGCTCTGGGACAAAGGGCTACTGGAGCGACCAGGGGTAAAGTTAGCGGGTGTCCTGCTGTCCTGTGGCCGACCGGGAGTTCCAAGAGCCTGGCCAGCCTGAGAGGAGTTAGGCAGGTGTCCATTGTGAGGCGGCCGACCGGGAGTTCCAGGAGCCCGGCCAGCCTAGGAGGGTTTTCCTGGTCATAAACCAACTCTTTCTGAATACAAAAAACAAGCCAAAACAATGCAAACAAACAGCTTCCAGAGATGGTGGTTGCTCTGAGGAGCCCCAAACCACTGATAAACAACAGGTGTGAGGTTGTAGTGGGGGTTGGGGGTATCCTTAGCTGTCTGGTATCCGTGACATGTATTCTCTAGCTGATCCATGAAAGAAACATTTTGGGTTTCATGTCCCTTTAAAGAGTTTGTGTTATCTGCTCTTTCATGGGATCTTCCTTATCTTATTGTTTTTTAAGGATCTAGCAGTGTTAAAGACTCGGTTTGTTTTCGGGCCTAGGGCTGTATCTTCTGACTGTATTAGATGGGAATTTGTTCCTTCTCTGTGTCCTAAGCCCTAAACTCTTCACAGAGGTTTGGCTGCTGTTAGAGGGTTTGAGTATTACATTGATGCTCCTGTCGTTTTCAGACAAACTTCTCGTTTGTTTGTGCTCTTTTCTAGTGCCATTTCTTTGTCCTCATGGTTGAGACTTGTGATCCGTGAGGCTTTTTTTGGAGGGAGGTCGCCCCCACCCTGACTGATTTCTGCTCCTTCTACCAGTTCTGTTGCCATTCTGTGGCCTTTTAGGAATGAGACTTCTGTTGTCCAACTTTGCAAGGCAGCTACTTGGTCTTCTCTGTATACTTTTACTAAATCTTACCTTGTCAGTGTTATTTTGCACCTTCTGCGGCGGCCTTTGGTAGGAAGTCCTTCAGGCACTAGATGATTCTTTGCCTGTTAGTTCTTTTTTTATTTTATGGTTTTGCCCTTTTTTTTGGTTTATTTTGTGTTTGTGGATTTCTGAGAAAAAAATGTTTCTTAAATCCAATCCTTTGTTTTATTATTTGTGGGCTTTACAGCTTGGGTATTAGATTAATGGAGTAATGGATTGTGGTCTCTCACCACCTGTATGAAAAAAATAATAATTTATGCTTACCTGATAAATGAATCTCTTTCATGGTGGTGAGAGTCCACAAGATCCCACCCTCTGCTTTTTTTCTATTGTTTTGTTCTTGCGCACATCTTTTATCCCTGCTCCTGTGTTTTTTTGCTTTTATTTCTTTACCTACCTCTGTGCTTGGCTGTAGGTTAGGCCGAGGTACCTGTGAGGTAGAAGGGGGTTTATAGAGCTCTTGGGGTTTGGGAATCTCTGCTCCCCCTAGTGGCAGGCAAGAGTATTTCACAGGAGTAATAGATCATGGGCTCTCACCATCATGAAAGAAATGAATTTATCAGGTAATTATAAATGATGTTTCTCACTATTTGGCAATGTTTCTCTTATGGTAAAGTAAAAAACGAAATAATAGAATATAAAAACTTTATTTGTACAGACGAAGATGACGCTGAAATAGTGAAATGTGAGATAACAGAAGATTTGTGTGTGAGGCAACAGCTGGAAGCCCAGGATGAGGAAACCAGCGGCAGTATCAGCACAGGTGAGTGTGCACATGCGTTTTGTCTGAGGGATGCAGATTATAGGTGAGTGCACATGCGTTTTGTCTGAGGGATGCAAATTATAGGTTAGTGTGCACGTGTGTTGTGTTTGACGGGTGTGGGTTATAGGTGAGTTGTGTGCATGTGCGTTTTGTCTGAGGGATGCAGTTTATAGGCGAGTATGCACGTATATTTTGTCTAAAGGGATGCAAATTATAGGTGTGTGCACGTGCATTTTGTTTTAGGGATGCAGATTATAGGTGAGTGTGCACGTGTGTTTTGTTTTAGGGATGCAGATTATTGGTGAGTGTGCACGTGTGTTTTGTCTGAGGGATGCAGATTATAAGTGAGTCGTGTGCACGTGTGTTTTGTCTGAGGAATGCAAATTATTGGTGAGTGTGCACGTGTGTTTTGTCTGAGGGATGCAGATTATAGGTGAGTGTGCACGTGCGTTTTGTTTGAGGGATGCAGATTATAGGCGAGTCGTGTGCACGTGCGTTTTGTCTGAGAAATGCAGATTATTAGTGAGTCGTGTGCACGTGTGTTTTGTCTGAGGGATGCAGATTATAGGTGAGTCGTGTGCACGTGTGTTTTGTCTGAGAAATGCAGATTATAGGTGAGTGTGCACGTGCGTTTTGTTTGAGGGATGCAGATTATAGGTGAGTGTGCACATGTGTTTTGTCTGAGGGATGCAGATTATTGGTGAGTCGTGTGCACGTGCGTTTTGTCTGAGGGATGCAGATTATAGGTGAGTCGTGTGCACGTGCGTTTTCTCTGAGGGATGTGAGTCGTGTGCACGTGCGTTTTGTCTGAGGGATGCAGATTATAGGTGAGTGTGCACGTGTGTTTTGTTTGAGGGATGCAGATTATAGGCGAGTCGTGTGCACGTGCGTTTTGTCTGAGAAATGCAGATTATTAGTGAGTCGTGTGCACGTGTGATTTGTCTGAGGGATGCAGATTATAGGTGAGTCGTGTGCACGTGTGTTTTGTCTGAGAAATGCAGATTATAGGTGAGTGTGCACGTGCGTTTTGTTTGAGGGATGCAGATTATAGGTGAGTGTGCACATGTGTTTTGTCTGAGGGATGCAGATTATTGGTGAGTCGTGTGCACGTGCGTTTTGTCTGAGGGATGCAGATTATAGGTGAGTCGTGTGCACGTGCGTTTTCTCTGAGGGATGTGAGTCGTGTGCACGTGCGTTTTGTCTGAGGGATGCAGATTATAGGTGAGTCGTGTTCACGTGTGTTTTGTCTGAGAAATACAGATTATAGGTGAGTCGTGTGCACGTGTGTTCTGTCTGAGGGATGCAGATTTATAGGTGAGTCGTGTGCACGTGTGTTCTATTTGAGGGATGCAGATTATAGGTGAGTATGCACGTATGTTTAGTCTAAAGGGATGCAGATTATAGGTGTGTGCACGTGCATTTTGTTTTAGGGATGCAGATTATAGGTGAGTGTGCACGTGTGTTTTGTTTTAGGGATGCAGATTATTGGTGAGTGTGCACGTGTGTTTTGTCTGAGGGATGCAGATTATAGGTGAGTGTGCACGTGTGTTTTGTCTAAGGGGATGCAGATTATAGGTGAGTCGTGTGCACGTGTGTTTTGTCTGAGGGATGCAGATTATTGGTGAGTGTGCACGTGTGTTTTGTTTGAGGGATGCAGATTATAGGTGAGTCGTGTGCACGTGCGTTTTGTCTGAGAAATGCATATTATTAGTGAGTCGTGTGCACGTGTGTTTTGTCTGAGGGGTGCAGATTATAGGTGAGTCATGTGCACGTGTGTTTTGTCTGAGAAATGCAGATTATAGGTGAGTGTGCACGTGCGTTTTGTTTGAGGGATGCAGATTATAGGTGAGTGTGCACATGTGTTTTGTCTGAGAGATGCAGATTATTGGTGAGTCGTGTGCACGTGCGTTTTGTCTGAGGGATGCAGATTATTGGTGAGTCGTGTGCACGTGCATTTTGTCTGAGAGATGCAGATTATAGGTGAGTCGTGTGCATGTGTGTTTTGTCTGAGGGATGCAGATTATAGGTGAGTCGTGTGCACGTGCATTTTGTCTGAGAGATGCAGATTATAGGTGAGTCGTGTGCATGTGTGTTTTGTCTGAGGGATGCAGATTATAGGTGAGTCGTGTTCACGTGTGTTTTGTCTGAGAAATGTAGATTGTAGATGAGTCGTGTGCACGTGTGTTCTGTCTGAGGGATGCAGATTTACAGGTGAGTCGTGTGCACGTGTGTTTTGTCTGAGAAATGTAGATTGTAGATGAGTCGTGTGCACGTGTGTTCTGTCTGAGGGATGCAGATTTACAGGTGAGTCGTGTGCACGTGTGTTTTGTCTGAGAAATGTAGATTGTAGATGAGTCGTGTGCACGTGTGTTCTGTCTGAGGGATGCAGATTATAGGTGAGTCGTGTGCACGTGCGTTTTGTCTGAGAAATGTAGATTATAGGTGAGTGTGCACGGGCGTTTTGTTTCAGGGATGCAGATTATAGGTGAGTTGTGTTCACGTGCGTTTTGTCTGAGAGATGCAGATTATAGGTGAGTCGTGTGCACGTGCGTTTTGTCTGAGAGATGCAGATGATACTGTAGGTGAGTCATGTGCACGTGCGTTTTGTCTGAGGGATGCAGATTATAGGTGAGTCGTGTGCACGTGCGTTTTGTCTGAGGAATGCAGATTATAGGTGAGTGTGCACGTGCGTTTTGTCTGACCCCTTGTTCTTCTGTTGCTTTTTTGTTAATTACTTTATTATTTCTGTCATATCATTATCTCTCTCCTTTCTCTCCTCTAAACAGAAATACAGACTTAAAGGGACAGTCAAGTCCAAAAATAAACTTTCATGATTCAGATAGGGCAAGTTATTCTCTAAAAGTCCCGGTAGTGAAGGGGTTAAATAGTCCTTTTTTATGCTTGATAGAAAATGATTCTGTCCTTTTAACACAGTATTCCTTGGCACCAATTTTACATTAACAGTAAAACATTACTTAAAGGAAGAGAAACTAAATATTTGTATTTAACCCCTTAACGACCGACGACGTATGCCATACATCCTCAAAAAAAAAGCACTTAACGACCGAGGACGTATGGCATACGTCGTCGGTTTAACAGAGCACTGGAAGCGATCGAAATCGCTTCCAGCTGCTCTAACAGTATTGCAGGCTTGCCTTGAGGTCTAGGCATCCTGCAATACTGTTCCCGAGTGCCGGGACCGGATTGATCACTCCCCCACGAGTGATCACTTCCGGTTTCGCTCCACGTGGAGCCCGGCAGTGTTTCAGAGCATCGGAAGCGATCGGACACGCTTCCGATGCTCTGCTTGTTTGCTAAGTGCCTCGGTGGGTCGAGGCACTTAGTTAGTTGTAAAATAAAAGTAAAAAAAAAACAAAAAAAAAAGATTAAAATAAAAAAAAGCCCTAAATAGCCCCCCTCCCCCTTCACTAGGCATCCAAGATGGCGATGCCCAGTGCATCATGGGGCCTCTGGGGGTGTCCCTAGCCTGCATCATCATAGGGGCAAGCTAGGGTCACCCAATCTGAGCCTCCCACCCTAAAAAAAATAATAATAATAAAATACCCCATTTGTCTGATCATGTCAATATTTGTAAATATTGACTATGATCAGTGTGGATCTCCCTCCCTCTCCTCACTTGCCATTTTGTTGGAGAGAGAGAGAGAGAGAGACCTGTATTTTAGCAGAGAGAGAGATTTATTTCTTTTATTTGTTAAAAAATATAGAACCAAAGGCTCTTTTCAGAGCCATTAACCCCTAGCTTGCCAGTGATCACTATATATCACTGGCAGTAACATAGGTGCACTTTTTTTTTGCTGCATTTTGCTGTCTGTGCATTTTTTTAGGGGTTAATTTTGTTGTCATTTTTTAAAAACCCAAAGGCTCTTTTCAGAAACATTTAGTTAATTTAATTTAATTTTCAGAGCCATTAACCCCTAGCTTGCCAGTGATCACTATATATCACTGGCAGTAGCATAGGTGCACTTTTTTTTTTGCTGCATTTTGCTGTCTGTGCATTTTTTTAGGGGTTAATTTTGTTGTTGTAATTTTTTAAAAACCCAAAGGCTCTTTTCAGAAACATTTAGTTAATTTAATTTAATTTTCAGAGCCATTAACCCCTAGCTTGCCAGTGATCGCTATAAATCACTGGCAGTTGCATAGCTGTACTTTTTTGCTGTCTGTGCATTTTTTTAGGGGTTAATTTTGTTGTTGTAATTTTTTAAAAACCCAAAGGCTCTTTTCAGAAACATTTAGTTAATTTAATTTTCAGAGCCATTAACCCCTAGCTTGCCAGTGATCGCTATAAATCACTGGCAGTTGCATAGCTGTACTTTTTTGCTGTCTGTGCATTTTTTTTTAGGGGTTAATTTTGTTGTTGTAATTTTTTAAAAACCCAAAGGCTCTTTTCAGAAACATTTAGTTAATTTAATTTAATTTTCAGAGCCATTAACCCCTAGCTTGCCAGTGATCGCTATAAATCACTGGCAGTAGCATAGCTGTACTTTTTTGCTAGTTAATTTAGTTAATTAATTTAGTTAATTTAATTTTTTTTAGTAATTGTTTTCTGTGACAGATACAAAAATGTCACAGAAAAGATATAGTGCTGAGGAGGCGTATGCCATCCTTGCGTCAGAGTCAGATGCCTCTATTTCTGACTCAGACCCCAATTTTGACCCTGCCATGTGCTCAGATACATCACTAGATGCAGTCTCAACTGATAGTGATGTATCTGTGGCTGCTAGCCCCCTATCAGCCCCCCTGCTACCCCCCCTGCCAGCCCCCCTGTTAGCCCCCCTGCCAGAAGGAGGCGTGTTGCTGCCATTGCTGCTGAAGTGGGTAACACCTCATCTCCAGAGGCCAGATATCCCACCCTTCACAGCAAATGCTGGCATAAATATAGATGTGGCAGGTTTTAGCCCCCAGCAGTTTCTGGAAGTGTTTCTGGGCGATGATGTATTGGGGAACATTGTCGCCCAAACTAATTTATATGCCCATCAGTTCCGTGCTGCAAAGCCTGGAACATATTTGGCAAAGCAGCAATGGGCCCCCATCAATGTGCCAGAATTCAAAAAATTCTGGGCATTGACTATGCTGATGGGCATCATAAAGAAACCCTCCATTCGCTCCTACTGGAGTACTAGCCCCATCTGCTCTACCCCCATTTTCTCCCAGACTATGTCGAGGAAGAGGTATGAAATGATTCTGCATTTCATGCACTTCAGCGACAGCAGCTTGTGCCCCCCTAGGGAGCATCCCCAATTTGACAGGCTGTATAAAATCCGCCCCCTGATAACCCACTTTTCTGCCAGGTTTGCAGAGGCTTATACACCTGGAAGGAATATATGCGTTGATGAATCCCTAATGAAGTATAAGGGAAGGCTGGGATTCAAGCAGTATATTCCTTCCAAACGCTCCAGATATGGGGTAAAGGTGTATAAGCTCTGTGACAGCGAGACTGGGTATACTCAGGCCTTCCGCGTGTATGAGGGAAAGGATAGCCACCTTGACCCTCCATGTTGCCATGAACATATGGGAACCACTGGCAAGATTGTTTGGGACCTGATATTACCCCTAATGAACAAAGGGTATCACTTGTACTTAGACAATTTTTATACAAGTGTCCTTTTGTTCAAGCTACTGTATTGCTTTGATACAGTAGCTTGCGGTACAATTAAAAAGAACCGCGCAGGTTTCCCAGGACAACTTGTACGCACCCGGCTACGAAGGGGGGAGACCTCAGCTCTGCGCCAAGAGGAGCTGTTGGCACTTAAGTACAGAGACAAGAAGGATGTATACCTTCTTACCACCATCCACACAGAGAGGACGGTGGCGGTTTCTGTACGTGGCAGAGCTGAGATCATAAGGAAGCCAGTGTGCATCAAGTCTTATAACCGGCATATGGGTGGGGTTGATCTGGCTGATCAGCTGCTGCAGCCCTACCTAATTATGCGGAAGACAAGGGCCTGGTACAAAAAGGTTGAAATTTACCTAATGCAGATTGCAACCCACAACGCTTTTTTGTTGTTCAAAACCCCAGAGTTAAAAAGACTTTTTTACAGTTTCAGCTCCAGATTATTACGGGGATTTTGTACCATGATGCACCTGCTCCCCGGGCGGTGATGGGAGAGAGCAGAGTTGGGGCTACCCATTTTATTTTTAAAATCCCCCCTACTGCCGCAAAGCAGAAACCACAAAAAAAATGCAGAGTCTGTACCAAGAGGGGGCAGAGAAGGGACACTGTATATCACTGTCCTGATTGCCCTGGACAGCCTGCACTCTGCATTGGGGACTGCTTCAAGCGGTACCATACAATGGTCAATTTTTTAAAAAATAAATACATTTGCTGTTATATATATATATTTTTTTGGTTATGTTTACAGTTAGATGTTTTTTGTTTTTTTCACTTTTACTGTGCCAG
This sequence comes from Bombina bombina, assembly GCF_027579735.1. Taxonomy (NCBI): domain Eukaryota; kingdom Metazoa; phylum Chordata; class Amphibia; order Anura; family Bombinatoridae; genus Bombina; species Bombina bombina. Next base: position 476,321,509 of record NC_069505.1, on the reverse strand, counting down.
ATTTTTACATTTCACTACTCTATTTGTTTCTAAAATTGGGCCTGTTTTTTTTTAACCAAAACCCCTGTCAAACCTATGCATGGGGGGACATAGGTGTTCTCAGGGTGCCTTGCAGAAAACAACCTGAAGTATGTTTTTGTAATAACTTACAACAGTCTCTCCTAAATTATAGTCAAAAAGCAATGTGTCTGTAAAAATGAAAATTGAAAAATTACCACCATACACTTTCTCCAATTTTTTGGGCTAAAACGGTTGCTTCAAAGGCATCAAAGCACACCATATACAATACCTTGGGGTGTCAACATTTAAAAAATATACACTTTGAATGCAATAAATAAAAGTGGGGTATGCGATAGGCCCCAAACTAAAGATAGGCCTATCAGAAGAAATACTCTCATTTTTAATAACTAAAATCATGTAACATAACCTTCCCAAAATCCTGGCAAACCTATGCATGGGGGGCATAGGTGTACTCAGGGTGCCTTGCAGAAAACAACCTGAAGTATTCTTTTGCAATAACTTACAACAGTCTCTCCTAAATCATAGTAAAAAAGCAATGTGTCTGTAACAATGAAAATTGAAAAATTACCACCATATACTTTCTCCAATTTTTTGGGCTAAAACGGTTGCATCAAAGTCATCAAACCACTCCATGTATAATACCTTGGGGGGGTCAACTTTTTAAATATAATCACATTTATGGAAAACAAATAAATTGGGGTATGTTAAAAGACCCCCAAAAAAGACGATAGGCAAAGAAAATATGTTAAATGTGAAAAAAAATCACAAACACATGTCAGACATTTGGCATTGCACCGCCCAAACAAGCCACCAAACCTATGCATAGGTGGTATCACTGAACTCAGGAGATGTTGGTGACCACATATTGGTGTCTTCTTTGGTAGTAACACATAACAGGAGCTGTGAATCCATGTCTAAAGTACAATGTATGTGAAAAATAACACAAAGAAATGAATGCCCAATAGTTTGACAAAGACTAGTGGTTGAATTAGTGTATGGAAAGTGTTAAAACACCTGCATTTGAAATACCCTAGGATGTCTACTTTTCAAAAATATATGGTTTTATGGGGGTAAATTACATTGGCCGGCTTCAGAAATGTCTTAAATAGAACATGGGTGCATGGGATGTGAAAATGGGAAGTGTAAAAAATGGAATGCGCTTCCTAAAAATAAGGCCTTCTAGCCCCCAGAGAACCCAACACACCTATACATGGGTGGTATCACTGTACTCAGGAGATGTTGTTGAACACATATTGAGGTGTTTTTTGGCAGTAACACATAACAGGAACTGAGAATCCATGCCTAAAGTACAATGTGTGTGAAAAATAACACAAAAAAATGACTACCCAAAAGTTTGACAAAGACTGGTGGTTAAATAAGTTCATGGAAAGTGTGAAAATACCAGCATTTCAAATACCCTAGGGGGTCTACTTCTCAAAAATATATGGTTTTATGGGGGTAAATTTCATTGACTGGCTTCAGAAATGTCCCAAATAGGACATGGGTGCATGATGACCGATGTGAAAATTCCAAGTTGAAAAACTGGAATGCGCTTCCTAAAAATAAGGCCTTCTAGCCCCCAGAGAACCCAACACACCTATACATGGGTGGTATCACTGTACTCAGGAGATGTTGTTGAACACATATTGAGGTGTTTTTTGGCAGTAACACATAACAGGAACTGAGAATCCATGCCTAAAGTACAATGTGTGTGAAAAATAACACAAAAAAATGACTACCCAAAAGTTTGACAAAGACTGGTGGTTGAATTAGTGCATGGAAAGTGTTAAAATACAAGCATTTGAAATACCCTAGGGTGTCTACTTTTCAAAAATATATGGTTTGATGGGGGTAAATTCCATTGGCCAGCTTCAGAAATGTCCCAAATAGGACATGGGTGCATGATGACCGATGTGAAAATTCCAAGTTGAAAAACTGGAATGCGCTTCCTAAAATTAAGGCCTTTTAGCCCCCAGAGAACCCGACACACCTATACATGGGTGGTATCACTGTACTCAGGAGATGTTGTTGAACACATATTGAGGTGTTTTTTGGCAGTAACACATAACAGGAACTGAGAATCCATGCCTAAAGTACAATGTGTGTGAAAAATAACACAAAATAATGACTACCCAAAAGTTTGACAAAGACTGGTGGTTGAATTAGTGCATGGAAAGTGTTAAAATACAAGCATTTGAAATACCCTAGGGTGTCTACTTTTCAAAAATATATGGTTTGATGGGGGTAAATTCCATTGACCAGCTTCAGAAATGTCCCAAATAGGACATGGGTGCATGATGACCGATGTGAAAATTCCAAGTTGAAAAACTGGAATGCGCTCCCTAAAAATAAGAGCTTTTAGCCCCCTGAGAACCCGACACACCTATACATGGGTGGTATCACTGTACCCAGGAGATGCTGCTGAAGACATATGAGGGTGTTATTTGGCAGTAACCCTTAATATTATCAGTAAATGTATTCTTAAATTGCTATTTTGTCAAAAAATCAAATTCCCCCCCCCCCCCAAACTTTGGCATAGATTGGTGGTAAAATGGTTGCATGAAAAAAGTCAAAATACCCCAAGTTTAATACCTTAGGTTGTCTTCTTTTAAAAAATATATACATTTGAAGGGTTATTCAGGGATTCATGACAGATATTGGTGTTACAATGTAACTATCGCCAATTTTGAAAAAACATGGTTTTGAAATAGCAAAGTGCTACTTGTACTTATTGCCCTATAACTTGCAAAAAAAGCAAAGAACATGTAAACATTGGGTATTTATAAACTCAGGACAAAATTTAGAAACTGTTTAGCATTGGTATTTTATGGTGGTTGTAGATGTGTAAGAGATTTTGGGGCTCAAAGTTAGAAAAAGTGCATTTTTTTCATTTTTTCCTCATATTTTATATTTTTTTTATAGTAAATTATAAGATATGATGAAAATAATCATATCTTTAGAAAGTCCATTTAATGGCGAGAAAAACAGTATATAATATGTGTGGGTACAGTAAATGAGTAAGAGGAAAATTACAGTTAAACACAAACATCGCAGAAATGCAAAAATAGCCTTGGTCCCAGATGGTCAACAAATTGAAAAGTGGTCTGGTCACTAAGGGGTTAAAGGGACAGTCAAGTCAAAATTACATTTTCAAGATTCAGATAGGCCATATAATTTTAAACAACTTCCCAATTTACTTTTATCACCAATTTTGCTCTGTTCTCTTGGTATTCTTAGTTGAAAGCTAAACCTAGGTAGGCTTATATGCTAATTTCTTAGACTTTGAAGACTGCCTCTAATCTGCATTTTGACCACTAGAGGGTTTTAGTTAATGTGTATCATATAGATAACATTGAGCTCATGCACGTGAAGTTACCCTGGAGTGAGCACTGATTGGCTAAAATGCAACTGAGATAAGGGCAGTCTGCAGAGGCTTTGATACAAGGTAATCACAGAGGTAAAACGTGTATTAATATAACTGTGCTGGTTATGCAAAATTGGGGAATGGGTAATAAAGGGATTATCTATCTTTTTAAACAATAACAATTCTGGAGTACACTGTCCCTTTAATACACTCCACCAGGTAAAATGGATCATTGGGAACAAATTAAAGGGGAGAACATTTTAGGGTAAATTGCCCCTTTAAAAGGTAATTATGTAATGTAATTAAGCTCTGAAAATTGAGCAATCTGTAATTCCAGGAACTTGAAATGCACATTGCTGCTTTATCAAGGCTATCCATGCTGCATATCATCTGTCTATCATTGGCTTTCTTTAAAATCTTAATAAACTACATCTACTGCTCCACCTTGGTAAAGCTGTGTAGATTTTGGTCATACAAGCACATGTTTCTTTTTTAATGGATGTGATTGACAGGCAAAAGTGGGAGTTTCATTTCTTAGGGATACAGGTTACAGGCAAACATGCACATATATGGTTTGAGTTGAATGTACACTTATGTTTTAGGCATGCAGGTTGTGTGAAGCATGCGTGTTACAAGTGCACACATCTGTCTGAGGTTGGTGAGTTACAGGTGAGTGTGCACATATGTCATGTCTGAGGTACGGGTAGGTTACAGGTGAGTGTGCACATATGTCATGTCTGATGTACGTGGGTTACAGTTGAGTGTGCACATATGTCATGTCTGAGGTACGTGGGTTACAGGTGAGTGCACATATGTCATGTCTGAGGTATGTGGGTTACAGGTGAGTGTGCACATATGTCATGTCTGAGGTACGTGGGTTACAGTTGAGTGTGCACATATGTCATGTCTGAGGTACGTGTTTTACAGGTGAGTGTGCACATATGTCATGTCTGAGGTACGTGGGTTACAGGTGTGTGCACATATGTCATGTCTGAGGTACGTAGGTTACAGGTGAGTGTGCACATATGTCATGTCTGAGGTACGTGGGTTACAGGTGAGTGCACATATGTCATGTCTGAGGTACGTGGGTTACAGGTGAGTGTGCACATATTTCATGTCTGAGGTACGTGGGTTACAGGTGAGTGTGCACATATGTCATGTCTGAGGTACGTGGGTTACAGGTGAGTGTGCACATATGTCATGTCTGAGGTACGTGGGTTACAGGTGAGTGTGCACATATGTCATGTCTGAGGTATGTGGGTTACAGGTGAGTGTGCACATATGTCACATCTGAGGTACGTGGGTTACAGGTGAGTGCACATATGACATGTCTGAGGTACGTGGGTTACAGGTGAGTGTGCACATATGTCATGTCTGAGGTACGTGGGTTACATATGAGTATACACTCATACTGTGTGTGAGGCGTGTGGGTTACATATGAGTATACACACGTTTGTGAGGCGTGTGGCTTATATATAAGTATACATGCATGTTGTGTGTGAGGCGTGTGGCTTACATATGAGTTTACTCACATGTTGTGTGTGAGGCATGTGGGTTTCATATGAGTATACAGGCATGTTGTGTGTGAGAGGCGTGTGTGTTACATATGAGTATACAGGCATGTTGTGTGTGTGTGAGGCGTGTGTGTTACATATGAGTATACAGGCATGTTGTGTGTGTGAGGCGTGTAGGTTACATATGAGTATACACGCATGGTGTGTGTGAGGCGTGTGGGTTACATATGAGTATACACGCATGTTGTGTGTGGGATACATATGAGTATACACACATGTTGTGTCTGAGGCGTGTGGGTTACATATGAGTATACACACATGCTGTGTGTGAGGCATGTGGCTTACATATGAGTATACACACGTTTGTGAGGCGTGTGGCTTACATATGAGTTTACTCACATGTTGTGTGTGAGGCATGTGGGTTTCATATGAGTATACAGGCATGTTGTGTGTGTGAGGCGTGTGTGTTACATATGAGTATACAGGCATGTTGTGTGTGTGTGAGGCGTGTGTGTTACATATGAGTATACAGGCATGTTGTGTGTGTGTGAGGCGTGTAGGTTACATATGAGTATACGCGCATGGTGTGTGTGAGGCGTGTGGGTTACATATGAGTATACACGCATGTTGTGTGTGAGGCGTGTGGGATACATATGAGTATACACACATGTTGTGTCTGAGGCGTGTGGGATACATATGAGTATACAGGCATGTTGCGTGTGTGAGGCGTGTGGGATACATATGAGTATACATGCATGTTGTGTGTGTGTGAGGTGTGTGGGTTACATATGAATATACACGCACATTGTGTGTGAGGCATGTGGGTTACATATGAGTATACACGCATGCTGTGTGTGAGGCGTGTGGGTTACATATGAGTATACACACATGTTGTGTGTGAGGCGTGTGGGTTACATATGAGTATACACGCATGCTGTGTGTGAGGCGTGTGGGTTACATATGAGTATACACACATGTTGTGTGTGAGGCGTGTGGGTTACATATGAGTATACACGCATGCTGTGTGTGAGGCACACAGTTTATACAAGAGCAAGTATAAGCTTATAAATACAATACCCACAGTGTGCGCATTCGGTGCTATTGTCTAGGAAATAAACTGTTTTACATATAAAAAAAAAGTTATGAAAATTTGTAAAAATGTAATCTGCTTTATTTGCACAGATGAAGATAATGCTCATATAGTGAAAGTTGAGCAAACAGAAGATCTGGGATCCCCGGATGAGGAAAGCAGTGACAGTATCAGCCCAGGTGAGTGAGCGGGTTACAGGTACTGGTGAGTGTGCCCATATATTGTGTCTGAGGTGGATGCAGGTTACAGGTATGTGTGTACAATACAGTAAGTTGTGTCTGAGGGGGATGCAGGTTACAGATAATTGTTTACATACAGTAAGTTGTGCCTGAGGGTGATGCAGGTTACTAATAAGTGTGTACATACAGTAAGTTGTGTCTGAGAGGGATGCAGGTTACAGATCAGTGTGTGCATACAGTAAGTTGTGTCTGAGGGGGATGCAGGTTACTAATAAGTGTGTACATACAGTAAGTTGTGTCTGAGGGGGATGCAGGTTACTAATAAGTGTGTACATACAGTAAGTTGTGTCTGAGAGGGATGCAGGTTACAGGTCAGTGTGTACATGCAGTAAGTTGTGTCTGAGAGGGATGCAGATTACAGGTCAGTGTGTACATACAGTAAGTTGTGTCTGAGAGGGATGCTGGTTACAGATCAGTGTGTACATACAGTAAGTTGTGTCTGAGGGAGATGCAGGTTACAGGTCAGTGTGTACATACAGTATGTTGTGTCTGAGAGGGATGCAGGCTACAGGTCAGTGTGTACATACAGTAAGTTGTTTCTGAGGGAGATGCAGGTTACAGGTAAGTGTGTACATACAGTAAGTTGTGTCTGAGAGGGATGCAGGTTACAGGTAAGTGTGTACATACAGTAAGTTGTGTCTGAGGGGGATGCAGGTTACTAATAAGTGTGTACATACAGTAAGTTGTGTCTAAGGGGGATGCAGGTTACTAATAAGTGTGTACATACAGTAAGTTGTGTCTGAGGGGGATGCAGGTTACTAATAAGTGTGTATATATACAGTAAATTGTGTCTGAGGGGGATGCAGGTTACTAATAGGTGTGTACATACAGTAAGTTGTGTCTGAGAGGGATGCAGGTTACAGGTCAGTGTGTACATACAGTAAGTTGTGTCTGAGAGGGATGCAGGTTACAGATCAGTGTGTACATACAGTAAGTTGTGTCTGAGAGGGATGCAGGTTACAGGTCAGTGTGTACATACAGTAAGTTTTGTCTGAGGGGGATGCAGGTTACAGATAAGTGTTTACATACAGTAAGTTGTGCCTGAGGGTGATGTATGTTACAGGTCAGTGTGTACATACAGTAAGTTGTGTCTGAGGGAGATGCAGGTTACAGGTCAGTGTGTACATACAGTATGTTGTGTCTGAGAGGGATGCAGGTTACAGGTCAGTGTGTACATACAGTAAGTTGTGTCTGAGAGAGATGCAGGTTACAGGTCAGTGTGTACATACAGTAAGTTGTGTCTGAGGGTGATGCAGGTTACAGATCAGTGTGTTCATACAGTAAGTTGTGTCTGAGGGGGATGCAGGTTACTAATAAGTGTGTACATACAGTAAGTTGTGTCTGAGAGGGATGCAGGTTACAGATACGTGTTTACATACAGTGAGTTGTGCCTGAGGGTGATGCAGGTTACAGGTCAGTGTGTACATGCAGTAAGTTGTGTCTGAGAGGGATGAAGGTTACAGGTCAGTGTGTACATACAGTAAGTTGTGTCTGAGAGGGATGCAGGTTACAGGTCAGTGTGTACATACAGTAAGTTGTTTTTGAGGGAGATGCAGGTTACAGGTAAGTGTGTACATACAGTAAGTTGTGTCTAAGAGGGATGCAGGTTACAGATCAGTGTGTACATACAGTAAGTTGTGTCTGTGGGAGATGCAGGTTACAGGTCAGTGTGTAAATACAGTAAGTTGTGTCTGAGGGGGATGCAGGTTACTAATAAGTGTGTACATACAGTAAGTTGTGTCTGAGAGGGATGCAGGTTACAGATACGTGTTTACATACAGTAAGTTGTACCTGAGGGTGATGCAGGTTACAGGTCAGTGTGTACATGCAGTAAGTTGTGTCTGAGAGGGATGCAGGTTACAGGTCAGTGTGTACATACAGTAAGTTTTGTCTGAGGGAGATGCAGGTTACAGGTAAGTGTGTACATACAGTAAGTTGTGTCTGAGAGGGATGCAGGTTACAGGTCAGTGTGTACATACAGTAAGTTTTGTCTGAGGGAGATGCAGGTTACAGGTAAGTGTGTACATACAGTAAGTTGTGTCTGAGAGGGATGCAGGTTACAGGTCAGTGTGTACATACAGTAAGTTGTGTCTGAGAGGGATGCAGGTTACAGGTCAGTGTGTACATACAGTAAGTTGTTTTTGAGGGAGATTCAGGTTACAGGTAAGTTTGTACATACAGTAAGTTGTGTCTAAGAGGGATGCAGGTTACAGATCAGTGTGTACATACAGTAAGTTGTGCCTGAGGGTGATGCAGGTTACAGGTCATTGTGTCCATACAGTAAGTTGTGTCTGAGGGTGATGCAGGTTACAGGTCAGTGTGTACATACAGTAAGTTGTGTCTGTGGGAGATGCAGGTTACAGGTCAGTGTGTAAATACAGTAAGTTGTGTCTGAGGGGGATGCAGGTTACTAATAAGTGTGTACATACAGTAAGTTGTGTCTGAGAGGGATGCAGGTTACAGATACGTGTTTACATACAGTAAGTTGTGTCTGAGAGGGATGCAGGTTACAGGTCAGTGTGTACATACAGTAAGTTTTGTCTGAGGGAGATGCAGGTTACAGGTAAGTGTGTACATATAGTAAGTTGTGTCTGAGAGGGATGCAGGTTACAGGTCAGTGTGTACATACAGTAAGTTGTGTCTGAGAGGGATGCAGGTTACAGGTCAGTGTGTACATACAGTATGTTGTGTCTGAGGGGGATGCAGGTTACAGGTCAGTGTGTACATACAGTATGTTGTTTCTGAGAGGGATGCAGGTTACAGGTCAGTGTGTACATACAGTAAGTTGTTTCTGAGGGAGATGCAGGTTACAGGTCAGTGTGTACATACAGTAAGTTGTGTCTGAGGGGAATGCAGGTTACTAATAAGTGTGTACATACAGTAAGTTGTGTCTGAGAGGGATGCAGGTTACAGATAAGTGTGTACATACAGTATGTTGTGTCTGAGGGGGATGCAGGTTACAGGTCAGTGTGTACATACAGTAAGTTGTGTCTAAGAGGGATGCAGGTTACAGGTCAGTGTGTACATACAGTAAGTTGTGTCTGAGAGGGATGCAGGTTACAGGTAAGTGTGTAAATACAGTAAGTTGTGTCTGAGGGGGATGCAGACTGTATGTTGTGTCTGAGGGGGATGCAGGTTACAGATAAGTGTGTGCATACAGTAAGTTGTGTCTGAGGGAGATGCAGGTTACAGGTAAGTGTGTACATATAGTAAGTTGTGTCTGAGAGGGATGCAGGTTACAGGTCAGTGTGTACATACAGTAAGTTGTGTCTGAGAGGGATGCAGGTTACAGGTCAGTGTGTACATACAGTATGTTGTGTCTGAGGGGGATGCAGGTTACAGGTCAGTGTGTACATACAGTATGTTGTTTCTGAGAGGGATGCAGGTTACAGGTCAGTGTGTACATACAGTAAGTTGTTTCTGAGGGAGATGCAGGTTACAGGTAAGTGTGTACATACAGTAAGTTGTGTCTGAGAGGGATGCAGGTTACAGGTAAGTGTGTAAATACAGTAAGTTGTGTCTGAGGGGGATGCAGACTGTATGTTGTGTCTGAGGGGGATGCAGGTTACAGATAAGTGTGTGCATACAGTAAGTTGTGTCTGAGGGGGATGCAGGTTACAGATAAGTGTGTACATACAGTAAGTTGTGTCTGAGGGGGATGCAGGTTACAGATAAGTGTGTGCATACAGTAAGTTGTGTCTGAGGGGGATGCAGGTTACAGATAAGTGTGTACATACAGTATGTTGTGTCTGAGGGGGATGCAGGTTAAAGATAAGTGTGTACATACAGTAAGTTGTGTCTGAGGGAGATGCAGGTTAGAGGTAAGTGTACATACAGTATGTTGTGTCTGAGGGGGATACAGTTTACGGGTAAGTGTGTACATACAGTAAGTTGTGTCTGAGGGGGATGCAGGTTAGAGGTCAGTGTGTACATACAGTATGTTGTGTCTGAGAGGGATACAGTTTACAGGTAAGTGTGTACATACAGTAAGTTGTGTCTGAGGGGGATGCAGGTTAGAGGTCAGTGTGTACATACAGTATGTTGTGTCTGAGGGGGATACAGGTTACAGATCAGTGTGTACATACAGTATGTTGTGTCTGAGGGGGATGCAGGTTACAGGTAAGTGTGTACATACAGTATGTTGTGTCTGAGGGGGGTACAGTTTACAGGTAAGTGTAAATACGTTGTGTTTGAGGGGATGCAGGTTACAGCTGAGTGCGCGCTTATGTGCTGTCTGAAGCTTAGTGTTACAACAAACATACATATATGCCAGTCTGAGGTAATTGGTTTACAGGGAAGTTTTTACACCTTTTGTGTCTGATTTACACAATTAAGTCTGCATTTGTGACATATTTGTAATTTCTGGTCATAGAACAGATTTCCTCAGTTTTATTGAGGGGACATCAGAGTGATAATTACCTAGGTGATAAAATCTATACCCCCCTTACACTCACATGATTTCCTTTTATATGGTCCAGATAAGCCTTTTTGAGAGCATTGCCTAAATTGGCTATAATCTCCTAAATAACTATCTTGTGTACCCTTGGTGAACTGCAATGTTTTATTTATATAAATAAGGAGATAGAAAAGTTATTACACCCCACAAGTGGTACAAACAATTTAAACATGTGTGTGTTGTCACTGTACAGGCTGCATGGATGTGACGCCTGCAGCTGCCTCAGCGGTTGGGCACGGAGGAGAACCATATGTGTTCGATCACTTAAAGATGGAAGAGGATGACATTCCTATCAATATGGCTGAAGGTGATTAGGGCTTATTAAGCAAAGGGAACGTTCTGTTATGGCATTGTTTTGTCTCTTATAAAAATAACAGTAAGATGGTTACACAGCAGGTTTAATTAATTTTGACTTTTAAAATGTTAAAGGGACATAAAACCTGGATTGTTTCTTCTTTCCTGATTCAGACAGAACATACACTTTAAAAACAAATTCTAATTTACATCTAGTATCAAATTTGCTTTGTTCTCATGTTATTCTTTGTTGAAGATATACCCAGGTAGTTGTACAAAGATAGGGATATACATAGATTAACTAATATACTTAAAGGGATAGTCTAGTCAAAATTAAACTTTCATGATTCAGATAGAGCAGCAATTTTAAGCGATTTTCTAATTTTACTCCTATTATAAATATCTTTATTTGAATGTAAGCTTAGGAGCGGCCCATTTTTGGTTCAGCACCTGTGTAGCGCTGGCTCATTGGTGGCTACATTTAGACACCAATCAGAAAGTTCTACCCAGGTGCTGAACCAAAAATGGGCTGGCTTGTTCTTTGGTATCTTTAATTGAAAAAGCAAGAATGCAAAGAAAAATTGATAATAGGAGTAAATTAGAAAGTTGCTTAAGATTGCATCCACTAACTGAATCATGAAAGTTTAATTTTGACTAGACTGTCTCTTTAAGTTTAAACATAATCAATTTATTAAACATGTTAATATATGTGCATATAACAGAATGGTACCCAAATGTTATCAAGAAAAGGTGTGTGTACGTATGTATGTATGTGTGTGTGTATATGTGTAAATATATATATATATATATATATATATATAACCATACAATCTTTTTGTGGTAACCCTATTGGGGTATATCCATCCCAGAAAAGTGTGATTGTGACAAAAAAATGATGCGTGTCCTAATATAGAGAGAATAGTGTTCAAAGATGTAACTTGGAATAAATGTGTCCAAAAATAGCAAAAAAAATAAATATGTATAATATAAAAATAAAAATAAAGAAGTGCCTTCAAAGATGGCTCCAATGTGATTCCTCTATATATGTACTGAAAAAACAACCTATAGAAGAAAAAAGAACATAGTGCAATGATGCTAGTAAAACCTTGTAATCTCACTAAATAAATTAGGCTTACCAAATGCTGGTGTATCCTGTAAACTTGAGCAGTACTAAAATCAACATGTTTCGGCTCTAGATTGGGGCTGTTTTCAAGAGTAATTGCAGCTCATTGTATCTCATAGTAATTAGTTTAAAGGGACTTGAAAGTCAGAATTAAACACAATTGTAAGACTTTTAATTAACTTCTAGTATCAAATATAATTTGTTGTGTTGGTATCCTTTGCTGAAAAGCATAATTAGGTAGGATGAGCGTCATACATGCCTCTTGTCACTGGCTCACTAGATGTGTTCAGCTAGCTCCCAGTAGGGCATTGCTGCTTTGTTGCTGACTTTAAATTGACACAAAATCCAACATTTACAAATGAAAGAATTTTCTTTTTACACTTTTATGTCTCTTCAAAGGTTATGGAAAATATAGTTTTGCATTGATAATTATATATACTCTCATTTTATTTCCAACAGATGGCTCTGTTAGCTGGGATATTGCTAGTCAAGGGCGGAGTCTAATTGAAGATCAAAGAAGCCATCTGAGAAATAAATTGTTTTCACCTTTTGAATGTGGAGAATTTTTAACCAAGGAAACAATTCTTACTGCACATCAGAGAATGCATACAGGAAGAAAAGTATTGTCATGTTCTGTATGTGGGAAATATTTCACCCAGAAATCACATCTTATTAGTCATCAGACAATTCACACAGGAGAAAAACCATTCTCATGTACTGAATGTGGGAAATGTTTTACCCAGAGTTCAAGCCTTAATAGACATCAGAAAACTCATACAGGAGAGAAAGCATTTTTATGCTCTGAATGCGGGAAATGGTTTACCCAAAAATACAGTCTACTTATACATCAGACAATTCATACAGGAGAGAAACCTTTTTCTTGTTTGGAATGTGGAAAATGTTTTCGTGAGAAAAAGGCTCTTTATAGTCACCAGAAAATTCATGCAGGGGAGAATGTATTTTCATGTTCTGAGTGTGGTATACACTTTGCTCAGCAATCAACTCTTATCACTCATCAGAAAACTCATTCAGGAGAGAGAGTATATTCATGTTCTGAATGTGGAAAATCTTTTTCCCAGAAATCAAGTCTTGTTACACATCAGAAAATTCATACAGGAGAGAAAGCATTTTCATGTTCTGAATGTGGTAAATGTTTTACCCAGAGATCAAGTCTTATTAATCATCGGAATATACATACAGGAGAGAAAGCATTTTCATGCTCTGAATGTGGGAAATGTTTTACCCAGAAATCAACTCTTATTGGTCATCAGAAAACGCATAAAAAAGAGAAAGCATTTTCATGTTCAGAATGTGGGAAATATTTTAGTTGGAGATCCAGTCTTATTAGCCATCAGAAAATTCATACAAGAGAGAAAGCATATTCATGTTCTGAATGTGGGAAATGTTTTACTTGGAAATCTTGTCTTATTAGTCATCAAAAAGTTCATACAGGAGAGAAAGCATTTTCATGTTCTGATTGTGGGAAATATTTTACCCAGAAATCCAATCTCATTACTCATATGAAATTTCATACAAGAGAGAAATCATTTTCATGTTCTCAATGTGGAAAAAGTTTTACCTGGCGATCCAGTCTTCTTAAACATCATAAAAGTCATGCAGGTGAAAAAGCAATTCCTTATTCTTAATGTGGGATATATTCCCCCCTCCCCCAAAAATAAATGTTATTGCTCATTAGTTCATTTAGTGATATTTTACCAATACCATTAAAATAATAGGTATAATTTAAAGGATTAGCTATTAAATTATGTGAAACCTCAAGAAAATGTATTTTTTTATTTAAAAAAATATCCCCTATTAACCTAGCATAATTCTCAACAGATAAGACCAGGTTTACCAGAATAATCTAACAAAAGTATTGTAACTAAAAAAGGTCAACCAGACGGTATTAGCTCAACTTATGTAAAGAAAGACTCTCAAATATATATGCAATTGTATAAATGATATTAGTAGTTCAGTTGCTGTTTATACAGTTTTAATATTTGTGAGAAAATATGTTTTTAAAGTTACGGTGTTCTGAGAGGTTTAAAGTATTGCGTTATGCATAGAATGTATATGGGCAATTTATTCTACTCTCATTTAGAGTGGTCTCTTTTTTTAATTTATTTCTATATAGCTGTATAGAGCCAGTAAAAGTTGATAATTTATTTTTTGTTAAATAACCATGATGTACCAATTGTTTATAAAATATTTGCTTTAAAACACATCAGTATTATCAACCAAGGTTTAAACCCTCTAGTGTTTATACAATAAGAGACTTTCTGTGGTCATGTGGAAATCACATGGATGTTTATGGATCTGTGTACCAATAAAATATTGATGGAGTCATTTAACTCTGCCAGAGACTTTGAGTTGAGCTAAAATATCAAAACATGAGTTCCTTGTTAAAGTATGACATTTCAGAATTAAAAATTAGACATTGTATTGTACAAGCAATAGTTTGTAATATAGTTTATCTAGGCATTGTTACTGACCTCTCTTATGGGTTATTTGGATAAAGGAGTTTTCTTTGTTCCTGATTCACCTAAGGTGAAGTAAAGTTATTTTATTTTTAAATGTATTTATTTTCTTTATTAGTAAATACAATTCTTAATTAAGAGTAGAAATTCTGAAGCTAAAGTAGTTCAATACATAAACTATGCATCAACATGTCTCCAATAATTTGACAATCTGAGTTACCTTACCAAGTTTTAGTTGTCCTCCCAAAGCTTGTTGCTTTCATAAGATGAGTCCATAGGTGCCTATAACATGTGGGATATATTTCCTGTCACTAGGAGGTGGCCAAGAACCCTCACAAGAGCTTTAATCCCTCACAGCTCCTCTCCCAAACCAGTTTGTTCTTGTCCTCTGAGGTTGAGAGAGGTGCTCTGCAAGCAAGATTTTATTTTTTTCTATTTAGTCAGATCTCGGCGCTCAGACCTGACTTGAGACCTAGTACTCCTTTTCCATCTTTGCTCAGGGAAGACTTAAAGGGGAACTAAACCAAAAGAATTTCTTTCATAAATCAGATGGAGCATGCAATTTTAAGTAACTTTCTTATTTACTCCTATTATCAATTTATCTTTGTTCTCTTGCTATCTTTGTTTGAAAAAGGGCATCTAAGCTAAGGAGCACACCATTTTTTGGTTCAGACCCTGGACAGCACTTGTTTATTGGAGCTGTCCAACCCAGGTTTTGAACCAAAAATGGGCCAGCTTCTAAACTTACGTTCTTGCTTTTCAAATAAAGATAGCAATAGAATGAAGAAAAAATGATTATAGGAGTAAATTAGAAAGTTGCTTAAAGGGACATTATACACTCAAGAAAAAAATGGGCTAATTAAATAAAGCATTATAAGAAAATAAAGTTTTGAATTTACATGTATTATCAATTTTGCTGCTTAAGGTCCTAAAAATGATGTTAAAGTTTGAAGTCTTCTGACTTTATGAGAATACGTTCGTATTACCCAGTATCTACAAAACAAGGCTTTTTTCCAAACACCGTAAATTTGCAGATATACACAGAAGCTGCAGAATTCCACTTCCCTTTCCCCCTCCCAGTTACCACAGATCTCCACAAGTCTCTGCACAACCTAATTAAATGCTGTGGTAACCGGGAGGGCAGTGGAATTCCAGTAGCATATTTTCCCTTCTGTCCGTTCTAACGATGTAGGAATTCCACTTCCCTCCCCCCTCCCGGTTACCACAGCATTTAATTAGGTTATGCAGAGACTTGTGGAGATCTGTGGTAACCGGGAGGGGGAAAGGGAAGTGGAATTCTGCAGCTTCTGTGTATATCTGCATAGTTTCTGCCTTTGAACATAGAACTGCACAACAAAGCACATTACACACACCGCTCCAGCAGGAGGGCTGTCTATACACTAGTTACAGAATGTGGAAAAAAGCCTTGTTCTGTAGCTACTAGGTATTACGAACGTATTCTGATAAAGTCAGAAGACTTCAAACTTTAACATCATTTTTAGGACCTTAAAGGGACATTATGGACTCATATTTTCTATCCTTTATTCGATTTATCATGGTTTGTGTAGGTATTGTGCCCCTCCTGACCTTTGTCAACCTAAAGGAAAAAGGAGTTATTAGCATGTGAACACTATAAAATTTGTAATACTTACCAAGCTCAGACCGTTTCTGTGAATACGTTCAGCCGCTTCAGGTATGCACGCTCCTGTGAGGATACGTTGTACAGCACAGGCGTGCCATTGTCTCTCGTCACCTTGTCTTCAGCATGAGATTGCACTCTGCTGTCCACGCTTCCGCAATCCCATGCTTCTCATTGGTGGTGACGTCAGTTCTATTGTCTTTAATGTGACATTTCGGGACACAAACAGTCCCTTCCTCTGATAAACAACAAGTGAACAAACCAAGCCTTTTATAACTCTTTGTGACCCTTCTATTACAGTTCAGCCAATCATAGCAGTCCTAGTGTATATTCAATTAGTGACATCATCTGCCTGTGCTATACACATTGTTAAGTGTTAAGAAATGATCAGATATTGTGAAATTCACAAAGTGAACAAATGTACAGTGAAAAAATTATATAATCAAGATAACCATCAAGGTTGATCCACTCTGATCCCATCACAGCAGTTTGAATAAAAGAATTAAGGGAAGTGTAAACAAACTTGGTATACAACCAATAGGGAGCTGACAACCTTGTCCCACCCCTCCATATTACCACATAATATCACGTACAAAATTATACACACTGTTCCCATGTCCGTCCAGAGGCTCATATGAGTATGTGTGCTTACAGATATAATATCCGGCAGACACATCGCCCGTCTTTAGACCCAAAAAAACATTAAATTGCGACCGTACACCAGGGGGGGTGTTACTTGTGTTCATCACTCTATAGTACCGCCCATAGTGGGCGTATAAAACATGTCACAACAAATTATGCCTGCACAAAACGACCTGTCTTTATTACATGTACACAAAACTGTCATCATTATAAAATCCTCAGTTAGTATCATCAGGAGGTAAACAACATCATCATTTACATATGTCTGCCGTAATCGCTGCTTAACATACCCAGAGAGCTGCAGCTGGTCATTCAACACCGCCTACTCTGGGCGTGTAAAAATATACATTGTAGTGGCCCATGTACATCAACCTGCATCTATGTGTTAATATTATTGGAAACCAAACATCATCCCGGTCTCTAAATGTAAACATCAACTCTAGCCAATTTAGAAAGCAGAACTGTAAAGAGCACCCGCAGCAAGGTAATCACGTATGACAAAGGTTACTATGGCAACACAGTACAACAACACTCACAAGCTGTGCATAGTATATACATAAAAAAACAGCTATAACGGAATAAAACCGCCTATCAATGATCACCAGAAGTATCAATACTCAAGTTAACTCAGCGCATAGGCACAGCATGGGACTCAACTCCCATCATAACACTCACCCAGAGCCTTAGTGAGTATACGCAACATAATAATCTCAAAATCCATCCCCTTGTAAGTGTTCACGCTATCATTAGGTGGTCATATATCAGTCTCTTCAGCCCCTGACAAACCAGCCCATATACCCGGCATTGATATTGCATCTATGTAAGAAGGCACAAAACTGAACCTCCTGTACAATAATTAAACATAAAATTAAAAAGCCCCCTCACAAGAAGGCACAAAACTGGACCTCCTGTCAAATACGTGATACATAAGCCCCCCAACAAGGGCATATCAACAACAGTGTGCATTATATTAAAGGTACCCTATTCAAATTTGTTTACTTATGTGTACAATCTATAGTGTATATTCAACATTAGTGAATGTGAGTAACCTCAAAAAGATATAATAAACATAGTGTTACGGCATGGACACAGTCCAGAGGAGGGGGGAAGAGCATAACCCCAGTGGAAGCCATCAAGGGGAAACATGGCACCCTTACCACCAGTAGCAGCACACCCAGGGTCATATCCTTTTTTTTAGGTCAAGGCCACACACGCAGAGGGGGGGCACTGCCTGCCACCCCCCTTACCAACGGAGATGATAAGTACAGTGATTAATATCAGCTCTCGCCAACTTAATGTGGCTGAAGAAAGCTTACTGAATAAAGGCCTATCGTTTGTTCCAACCTCAAGAATGAATGAGTTTAATACATACATTGATGTTCAACGTTTTGGAAGGAACCTACGATTAAAATAATTTTTCAGGAATGACCCAGATCACCAGGAGCGCTTCCGCACTAGGGGACAGTTTGACCCTAGTTCTAATAACCGACTATTAATACTATTAATACAGTCACTAACTATTTAGCACAACAGATACAGCAAAAACCAATTACGAGATTTAATGATAACCTCACCAAGGAAGAAAGGAAGGCACTGAAA
The DNA here is from genome assembly GCF_027579735.1 of Bombina bombina. Taxonomy (NCBI): domain Eukaryota; kingdom Metazoa; phylum Chordata; class Amphibia; order Anura; family Bombinatoridae; genus Bombina; species Bombina bombina. The sequence goes on along the minus strand of NC_069505.1, from coordinate 476,303,051 downwards.
GCCCTACAAGATGATCATTCCATCATGATATGCCCCACTGACAAGGGGGGAGCCATAGTGATACTTAATACCCTGTATTACAAGATGGAGATAATGAAACAACTTGATGAGAGGAACACATACCTACCCTTAAACACTGACCCAACCCTTCAACTAAAATCGAAGCTCGATAACATACTGATGGAGTGGAAAATGATAGGATTGATCTCTTTGCTACAGCCCCTGGCCTAATATGTAGATGTCTACCTACAACCATGGGTGAAACAACAGAAGTCTTATATTCGAGACTCCACAGATTTCATTGCACAGATCACCCAATTCACAGACATCAGTCCTACAGATATACTTGTCACGCTAGACATGGCAAGTTAATATACCGTAATACCACACAATTCCGGCATAGCGGCTGTGGCTAAAGCACTGAGGGGTGTACCATATATCGGCCCGCCAGAAGAAGTCCTCATTACATTACTAAGACTATGTCTTACTGAGAACTATTTCCCTTTTGATAAAATATTCTATCTACAGATATCTGGTATGGTGATGTGGTCCAATGTGGCCCCATCCTTGGCCAATTTAAACATGGCTGAAACTGAAAGCATGAGGATCTTCTAAATGGATTACATTAAATACTACTGTCGATATATTGATGATCTGTTCCTTATTTGGAGTGGAGGCGAGGATGAATTAAACGCATGGATTAAAAATCTCAGAGATGTAGAGTACTATCAGATTCAGCCACACGGCGAGCACTGAAAGAGTGGACTATCTAGATGTTAGGATCTTTAAGGATGGTGATCAATTAGGGACCACCCTGTTCTGCAAAGCCACAGACTGCAACCCTATTTTACATTCTAAAAGTTGCCATCAACCAACATTAATAAAAAACATCCCAAAGGCACAGTTCCAGAGGGTCATCTGTAACAACACAGATGAAACCAAGTGTACAACTCAACTTGAGGAGATGACTCAGAGATTCATCGAGAGAGGTTATAAGAAAAGGTACTTATCTGAGATGCGACAATTAGCTCTTAGATCTCCATTACCAGTACACAAAGAGGATACCACTCTCCAACAGATGAAGTTTGTGACCATATACTCACCTGACAGCTATACTATCACCAAAGCAGTAAAGGAGTGGAAGTTGATTGAGGCGGATCGATCATTACCTTTCATGAAGTGGCGGGCCCCTAGAATTGGCTACAGGAGGGGCAGGAGCTTAAGAGACACACTAATGAAAACAGATATTGATTCTACTACACAACAGAGGGTATGGCTCAGTAAGAAGAAAGGGTGCCATAGATGCATCAGTTGTGTCACGTGTAGTAGCATGATCACTGGCACACACTTTCAACACCCAGATATAAAGAGAAAATACGAGATCAAATACTTTCTAACATGCACCACACAATTTGTGGTCTATCTTCTCAATTGCCCCTGTGGGATGTTCTATATTGGGAAGACAGTGGATGATGCCAGAACCAGAATGGCGAACCATCAGTCTAGTATCCGGACTGCCATACAGAAAGGGAAGTCTGATTTACCAGTGGCTCGACATTTTATGGAGGCAGGTCACACAGTGAAGGACCTGAGATTTCGTCTGATAGATCATGTCCCCAAATTGAGACGAGGTGGAGACAGATCCAGGATCCTTCTGCAAAAGGAGGCAAGATGGATCTATAAACTGGGCACCCTTAGCCCGAGGGACTGAATGTGCATTCCGGATGGCAGTGCTTTTTATGAAGAATTAACAATTGATTATAATGAGAGTCAGTGATCTATAATGAGAGTTTGTGGTCCTGAAGGTCTTTGGATATGGGCGTCCATATCATATATGGTGTCATGAGAGTCCACAATCTTTTATATGAGTGAGTTGAATCTTTTTCATTATAATATTAGTATATTGATCATTAGTGGACAGGTATATATAAGTTTGTTTTTTTAATCTTTATACTTTACACACATTTAGGTGCCTCATCTTGGTTGATCACCTATGATCCCATCTGATTGCATATGGCAGTTGTATGGGCTTTGTACTTTTAGTACCTGGAATTTAGAGTTATGTTGCTCATGCAGTAACACGTTGTTTATTATATCTTTTTGAGGTTACTCACATTTACTCATGTTGAATATACACTATAGATTGTACACATAAGTAAACAAATTGGAATAGGTTATATACCTTTAATATAATGCACACTGTTGTTGATATGCCCTTGTTTAGGGGCTTATCATGTATTACGTATTTGACAGGAGGTCCAGTTTTGTGCCTTCTTGTGAGGGGGCTTTTTAATTTTATGTTTAATTATTGTACAGGAGGTTCAGTTTTGCGCCTTCTAACATAGATGCAATATCAATGCCGGGTATATGGGCTGGTTTGTCGGGCGCTGAAGAGACTGATATATGACCACCTAATGATAGCGTGAACACTTACAAGGGGATTGATTTTGAGATTATTATGTTGTGTATACTCACTAAGGCTCTGGGTGAGTGTTATGATGGGAGTTGAGTCCCATGCTGTGCCTATGCTCTGAGTTAACTTGAGTATTGATACTTCTGGTGATCATTGATAGGCGGTTTTATTCCGTTATAGCTGTTTTTTTTATGTATATACTATGCACAGCTTGTGAGTGGTTGGTTCTTACAGTTCGATCTTGGATAAAATTAACGTAGGCTTGAGGGTGGATTTTTTGACGTATATACTATGCACAGCTTGTGAGTGTTGTTGTGCTGTGTTGCCATAGTAACCTTTGCCATACGTGATTACCTTGCTGCGGGTGCTCTTTACAGTTCTGCTTTCTAAATTGGCTAGAGTTGATGTTTACATTTAGAGACCGAGATGATGTTTGGTTTCCAATAATATTAACACATAGATGCAGGTACAGTATCTGTATAATTTTGTACGTGATATTATGTGGTAATATGGAGGGGTGTGACAAGGTTGTCAGCTCCCTATTGGCCAGCTCCCTATTGGTTGTATACCAAGTTTGTTTACACTTCCCTTAATTCTTTTATTCAAACTGCTGTGATGGGATCAGAGTGGATCAACCTTGATGGTTATCTTGATTATATAATTTTTTCACTGTACATTTGTTTACTTTGTGAATTTCACAATATCTGATGATTTCTTAACACTTAACAATGTGTATAGCACAGGCAGATGATGTCACTAATTGAATATACACTAGGACTGCTATGATTGGCTGAACTGTAATAGAAGGGTCACAAAGAGTTATAAAAGGCTTGGTTTGTTCACTTGTTGTTTGTCAGAGGAAGGGACTGTTTGTGTCCCGAAATGTCACATTAAAGAATATACTTGTTGTCACAGTTTGCTGAAGTCCAGTGAGTGCTTATTTCAAAATAATATCACTGAGTTTTATAGCACCCTGGCAGTTGTGGACGGCTGGTGAGAGTGCACACACCTGGACTGTAGGCGGGATCAAACTGATATACTACAGGAAAGTGCTTCTCTGTGAAAAGCATTACTGGGCTAAAAGAAGCTGGACCCAGGTGGTAAATCGCCATAGAACAGGCTAACAATGGTATTGAGCCAGTTGTTCGTTCCTGTGAGTGTGCTTCTCTCAAGTGTATTTAGTCTCCCTATGGGAAAAAGGGGAAACCAGACGTGGACTCCTTGCTTAGAGGAATATGGCTATACCTCACTGACGAGGCCCAATGAAGGCCGAAATGATCGTCTGGAGTTGCTGTGTTCCTAGTTCAGAGAGGAATTGCTTGGTATTTTGGCGCTGGACTGACCGTAAATAGGCGGGATCAGACTGATATACTACAGGAAAGTTCTTCTCTGTGAAATGCATTACTGGGCTAAAAGAAGCTGCACCCAGGTGGTAAATCACCATAGAGCAGGCTAACAATAGTATTGAGCCAGTTGTTCATTCCTGTGAGTGTGCTTCTCTGTGTGTGTGTGTGTGTGTGTATATATATATATATATATATATATATATATATATATATATATATATATATATATAGTAACAAGGGAGAGCACTCTCACTCAGTATATCAACTGCCAGGGTGCTAGTGTAATTAAATATAGCTGAACACAAAACTGGCACACTCTGGTCTTTCCAAAAACAATCCTTTACTGTGAAAGTAGTGAAGTTTCGGGGACGAAGTATCCCCTTCCTCAGACACAGTGTATACAAAGTGCAAACAGTATATAACAAACATTACACAAACCCCACCCCCCAATTAGGACCAAAAAAACGCCAAAAGGTAGTCATGGTTCCACCCAATCACATAGTAAACAAATATAGGCCCCTATTTATCAAGCCATCAACTTACTCGCATTCGACGGCACCAATACGCTCGCCTAAGATCGCCTAACATCGCTGCCGAGGACCTGAATACGCTCTCCAAAGTTACCAAAAAAGCTGTCAAAAAGCCGCGCACCAAGTACGGGGCGATGAGCAGCGGACTGTTGTTAACTAACAGTCATCGATCTCGCTGCTCTTCGGCTTTTTCCCAACTTTATTGGTATACTGTCACTAAACACTGCAACTATACTACACTGTTTTACCCCTATCCCACCACTCACGGACCCCACCGCAACTAAATAAAGTTATTAACCCCTAAACCGCCGCTCCCGGAGCCCACCGCCACTCTAATAAACTTATTAACCCTTATCCTGCTCCTCCCGGAGCCCACTGCCACCTACATTAAGTTATTAACCCCTAATCTGCCCCCCTACACCGCCGCCACTATATTAAATTTATTAACCCCTAAACCTAACACCCCTAACTTAAATCTAATTTAAATAAATCTAAATAAAATTCCTATCATTAACTAAATTATTCCTATTTAAAACGAAATACTTACCTATAAAATAAACTCTAAGCTAGCTACAATATAACTAATAGGGTTTATTTTTATTTTACAGGCAAGTTTGTATTTATTTTAACTAGGTAGAATAGTTATTAAATAGTTATTATATACAATTAGCTAAAGTACAATCCCCCCCCCCACTAAATTACAGAAATGTAAACTAATTACACCTAATCTAATAGCCCTATCAAAATAAAAAAAGTCCCCCCCCAAAAAATAAAAAAAACCCTAGCCTAAACTAAACTACATATAGCCCTTAAAAGGGCCTTTTGTGGGGCATTGCCCCAAAGTAATCAGCTCTTTTACCTGTAAAAACAGAATTTATGCTTACCTGATAAATTACTTTCTCTTACGGTGTATCCAGTCCACGGATTCATCCTTACTTGTGGGATATTCTCAATCCCTACAGGAAGTGGCAAAGAGAGCACACAGCAAAGCTGTCCATATAGCTCCCCTCAGGCTCCGCCCCCCTGTCATTCGACCGACGGTTAGGAGAAAAAGGAGAACCATAGGGTGCAGTGGTGACTGCAGTTATTTTAAAAATTAAATTTGAACCTGACAATTGTCAGGGCGGGCTGTGGACTGGATACACCGTAAGAGAAAGTAATTTATCAGGTAAGCATAAATTCTGTTTTCTCTTACTTGGTGTATCCAGTCCACGGATTCATCCTTACTTGTGGGATACCAATACCAAAGCTTTAGGACACGGATGAAGGGAGGGAACAAGTCAGGTAACCTAAACGGAAGGCACCACTGCTTGCAAAACCTTTCTCCCAAAAATAGCCTCCGAAGAAGAAAAAGTATCGAATTTGTAAAATTTGGCGAATGTATGCAGTGAAGACCAAGTCGCTGCCTTACAAATCTGTTCAACAGAAGCCTCATTCTTGAAAGCCCATGTGGAAGCCACAGCTCTGGTGGAATGAGCTGTATTTCGTTCAGAAGGCTGCTGTCCAGCAGTCTCATAAGCCAATCGGATGATACTTTTCAGCCAGAAGGAAAGAGAGGTAGAAGTCGCTTTCTGACCTCTCCTCTTACCAGAATAGACAACAAACAAGGATGATGTTTGTCTGAAATCTTTAGTTGCTTTTAAATAGAATTTTAAAGCACGAACCACGTCAAGATTGTGTAAAAGTCGTTCCTTCCTAGAAACTGGATTAGGACACAGAGAAGGAACAATGATTTCCTGGTTAATATTCTTATTAGAAACCACTTTTGGAAGAAAACCAGGTTTGGTACGCAAAACAACCTTATCTGCATGGAACACCAGATAGGGTGAATTACACTGCAAAGCAGACAATTCAGAAACTCTTTGAGCCGAAGAAATGGCTACTAAAAACAAAACTTTCCAAGATAATAACTTAATATCTATGGAATGCAAAGGTTCAAACGGAACCCCTTGAAGAACTGAAAGAACTAAATTTAGACTCCATGGAGGAGCCACAGGCTTGTAAACAGGCTTGAACGTCTGGTACAGCTGCCAGGCGCTTATGTAACAGGATAGACAGAGCAGATATCTGTCCCTTTAAGGAACTAGCTGACAGATCTTTCTCCAATCCTTCTTGGAGAAAGGACAATATCCTTGGAATCCTAACCTTACTCCACGAGTAACCCTTGGATTCACACCAACAAAGATACTTCCGCCATATCTTATGGTAAATTTTCCTGGTGACAGGCTTTCTGGCCTGTATCAGAGTGTCTATAACTGATTCAGAGAAACCACACTTAGCTAGAATTAAGCGTTCAATCTCCAAGCAGTCAGTTGCAGAGAAACTAGATTTGGATGCTTGAAAGGACCTTGAATTAGAAGATCCTGCCTCGCTGGTAGTTTCCATGGTGGGACCGATGACATGTCCACTAGGTCTGCATACCAAGTCCTGCGTGGCCACGCAGGCGCTATCAGAATTACCGAAGCCTTCTCCTGTTTGATTCTGGCTACTAGCCGAGGGAGAAGAGGAAACAGTGGAAAGACATAAGCTAAACTGAATGACCAAGGCGCTGTTAAAGCATCTATCAATGCCGCCTTGGGATCCCTGGATCTGAATCCGTAAAGGGGAAGTTTGGTGTTCTGACGGGACGCCATCAGATCCAATTCTGGAATGCCCCATAGCTGGGTCAGCTGAACAAAAACCTCCGGGTGGAGTTCCCACTCCCCCGGATGAAAAGTCTGACGACTCAGAAAATCCGCCTCCCAGTTGTCTACCCCTGGGATGTGAATTGCAGATAGATGGCAGGAGTGATCCTCCGCCCATTTGATGATCTTGGATACTTCCTTCATCGCTAGGGAACTCTTTGTTCCTCCCTGATGATTGATGTACGCTACAGTCATGATGTTGTCCGACTGAAATCTGATTAATTTGGCCTCCGCTAGTTGAGGCCACGCCTGGAGCGTATTGAATATCGCTCTCAGCTCCAAAATGTTTATCGGGAGAAGATATTCTTCCCGAGACCATAGACCCTGAGCCTTCAGGGAGTTTCAGACCGCACCCCAGCCTAACAAACTGGCATCGGTCGTGACAATGATCCACTCCGGTCTGCAGAAACTCATTCCCTGAGACAGGTGATCTTGAGACAACCACCAGAGAAGAGAGTCTCTGGTTTTCTGGTCCATTTGTATTTGAGGAGACAAATCTGCGTAATCCCCATTCCAGTGTTTGAGCATGTACAGTTGCAGTGGTCTGAGATGAATTTGGGCAAAAGGGACTACGTCCATTGCCGCAACCATTAAACCAATTACCTCCATGCACTGAGCCACAGAAGGCCAAAGAATGGAATGAAGAGCTCGGCAAGTATTCAATAGTTTTGACTTCCTGACCTTTGTCAGAAAGATTTTCATTTCTACCGAGTCTATAAGTGTTCCCAGGAAAGGAACCCTTGTGAACGGGGACAGAGAACTTTTTTCTACGTTCACCTTCCACCCGTGAGACCTTAGAAAGGCCAGAACAATGTCCGTATGAGCCTTGGCTCTGTGAAAAGACGACGCCTGTATTAATATGTCGTCTAGGTAAGGTGCTACTGCAATGCCCCGCGGTCTTAGTGCTGCTAGAAGGGACCCTAGCACTCCCTTTCTGGGAGCGGTGGCCAAGCCAAAAGGAAGGGCCACGAACTGGTAATGTTTGTCCAGAAAGGCGAACCTTAGGAACTGATGGTGATCTTTGTGGATAGGAATATGTAGATACGCATCCTTTAGATCCACGGTAGTCATATATTGACCTTCCTGGATCATCGGCAAGATTGTCCGAATGGTTTCCATCTTGAAAGACGGAACTCTGAGGAATTTGTTTAGAATTTTTAGATCCAGGATTGGCCTGAAAGTTCCTTCCTTTTTGGGAACTACGAACAGGTTTGAGTAAAAGCCCAGTCCTTGTTCTGCAATTGGAACTGGGTGTATCACTCCCATTTTTAGAAGATCTTCTACACAGCGTAAGAACACCTGTTTCTTTGTTTGGTCTGAAGACAAACGAGAAATGTGGAACCTTCCCCTTGGGGGAGAATCCTTGAATTCTAGAAGGTACCCCTGAGCAACTATTTCTAATGCCCAGGGATCCGGAACGTCTCTTGCCCAAGCCTGAGCAAAGAGAGAAAGTCTGCCCCCTACCAGATCTGATCCCGGATCGGGGGCTACCCCTTCATGCTGTCTTGGTAGCAGGAGCAGGCTTCTTGGCCTGTTTACCTTTATTCCAGCCCTGCAAGGGTTTCCAGGTTGCTTTGGGCTGGGAAGCGTTATCTTGCTTTGCGGCAGCAGAGGTTGCAGCAGGTCCGCTCCTGAAGTTGCGAAAGGAGCGAAAATTTGCCTTGTTATAGGCCTTAAACGGCCTATCTTGTGGAAGGGCATGGCCCTTGCCCCCAGTGATATCTGAAATAATTTCTTTCAGCTCTGGGCCGAATAGGGTTTTCCCCTTGAAGGGAATATTTAACAGTTTCGATTTGGACGACACATCCGCCAACCACGATTTGAGCCAAAGCGCTCTTCGCGCCATGATGGCAAAACTTGAGTTTTTCGCCGCTAGTTTAGCTAATTGGAGAGCGGCATCAGTGATAAAAGAATTAGCCAGCTTTAGAGCATGAATTCTATCCATGACCTCATCATATGAAGTCTCCCTCTGGAGCGACTCCTCCAGGGCCTCGAACCAAAAAGCCGCTGCAGTAGTTACCGGAATAATGCAGGCAATTGGTTGAAGAAGAAAACCTTGCTGAACAAAAATTTTCTTCAGCAATCCTTCTAATTTTATTATCCATAGGATCTTTGAAAGCACAACTGTCCTCTATTGGTATAGTTGTACGCTTAGCAAGTGTTGAAACAGCCCCCTCTACCTTAGGGACCGTCTGCCACGCGTCCCGTCTGGGGTCGTTTATGGGGAACATTTTTTTAAAGATAGGGGGGGAACAAAGGGTACACCTGGTCTCTCCCACTCCCTAGTCACAATATCCGCCACCCTCTTTGGGATCGGAAATGCCTCAGTGTATACGGGGACCTCTAAAAACCTGTCCATCTTACACAATTTTTCTGGGACCACCATGGGGTCACAATCATCCAGCGTAACTAAAACCTCCTTAAGCAGGACGCGGAGGTGTTCCAGCTTAAATTTAAACGCTAAGGAATCTGACTCTGCCCGCTGAGAAATTTTTCCTGTGTCAGAAATTTCTCCCTCAGACAGACCGTCCCTCACTGCTACTTCTGAGTTTTGTGAGGGTACTACAGATAAATCATCCAAAGCTTCTGATTGCTCATCCTCTGTATTTAAAACTGAGCTATCGCGCTTTTTTGGAAAAACTGGCAGTTTGGATAAAAATGCTGCAAGGGAATTATCCATTACTGCTGCTAATTGTAAAGTAATAGGGGTCAATGCGCTAGAGGTACTCGGCATCGCTTGCGCGCGCGTAACTGGTGTCGACACATGGGGAGAGGAAGATTAGAGCGGCAAAGAGAATGACTGGGGGGGTGGAGCCTGAGGGGAGCTATACGGACAGCTTTGCTGTGTGCTCACTTTGCCACTTCCTGTAGGGATTGAGAATATCCCACAAGTAAGGATGAATCCGTGGACTGGATACACCAAGTAAGAGAAAAAGAATACAAAGAACCCCCCCAACAGTAAAACCCACCGCCCACACAACCAACCCCCCCAAATAAAATACTACCTAAAAAACCTAAGCTCCCCATTGCCCTGAAAAGAGCATTTGGATGGGCATTGCCCTTAAAAGGGCAGTTAGCTCTTTTGCAGGCCCTAAGCTAAAAATAAAACCCACCTAATACACCATTAAAAAAAAAACTAACACTAAAACCCTGAAGATCGACTTAATGGGAGACGTCTTCATCCAAGCCGTGCAGAAGTCTTCATCCAGACTGCATCTTCTATCTTCATCCATCCGGCACGGAGCGGGTCCATCTTCAAGACATCCGACGCGGAGCATCCTCTTCTGCCGACGACCACCCGACGAATGAAGGTTCCTTTAAGTGACGTCATCCAAGATGGCATCCCTTAGATTCCGATTGACTGATAGAATTCTATCAGCCAATCGGAATTAAGGTAGAATAAATCCTATTGGCTGATGCAATCAGCCAATAGGATTGAAGTTCAATCCTATTGGCTGATCCAATCAGCCAATATGATTGAGCTTACATTCTATTGGCTGATTGGAACAGCCAATAGAATGCAAGCTCAAGCCTATTGGCTGATTGCATCAGCCAATAGGATTTTTTTCTACCTTAATTCCGATTGGCTGATAGAATTCAATCCGCGTTGGATATCTTGAAGATGGACCCGCTCCGCGCCGGATGGATGAAGATAGAAGATGCCGTCTGGATGAAGACTTCTGCCCGTCTGGGGGACCATTTCTGCCCGGCTTGGATGAAGACTTCTGCCTGTCTGGAGGACCACTTCGCCCGGCTTGGATGAAGATGTCTCCCGGTAAGTCGATCTTCAGGGGGTTAGTGTTAGGTTTTTTTAAGGGTGTATTGGGTGGGTTTTATTTTTAGCTTAGGGACTTTGGGCCTGCAAAAGAGCTAATTGTCCTTTTAAGGGCAATGCCCATCCAAATGCCCTTTTCAGGGCAATGGGGAGCTTAAGTTTTTTTAGTTAGGCTTTTATTTGGGGGGTTGGTTGTGTGGGTGGTGGGTTTTACTGTTGGGGGCGTTGTTTGTATTTTTTTTTACAGGTAAAAGAGCTGATTACTTTGGGGCAATGCCCCGCAAAAGGCCCTTTTAAGGGCTATTGGTAGTTTAGTTTAGGCTAGGGTTTTTTTTTATTTTGGGGGGCTTTTATATTTTGATAGGGCTATTAGATTAGGTGTAATTAGTTTAAATTTCTGTAATTTGTTTATTATTTTCTGTAATTTAGTGTTTGTTTTTGTACTTTAGATAATTGTATTCAATTTAGTTAATTTATTTTATTATAGTGTAGTGTTGGGTGTAATTGTAACTTAGGTTAGGTTTTATTTTACAGGTAAATTTGTCTTTATTTTAGCTAGGTAGTTATTAAATAGTTAATAACTATTCTATCTTGTTAAAATAAATACAAACTTGCCTGTAAAATAAAAATAAACCCTAAGCTAGATACAATGAAACTATTAGTTATATTGTAGCTAGCTTAGGGTTTATTTTATAGGTAAGTATTTAGTTTTAAATAGGAATAATTTAGTTAATGATAGTAATTTTATCTAGATTTATTTAAGTTAGATTTAAGTTAGGGGTGTTAAGTTTAGGGGTTAATAAATTTTTTTTTTTTTTTTTTTTTTTTTAAAACAGTTTTTATTGTGCATATAAAATAAAGATACAAGGGGGTGGAGGCGCAGCTCCAGTTTTCCATTTACAATGTCAACTGTGGGTTTTTTGAATAGTATGTAAGACTGATATGTTATTTATTCACATATATAGTGAAATGATTAGTCAAGGAAGGAGAGGGGAAGGAAAGGAGGAAGGATAAAATAAAAGAGAGAAAGAAAAAGAAAAAGAAAAAAGGAGGAGAACATATAATAAGTAGGAAGAAAAGAGTGAGGGCTCCCGGTCCGCCCATGCCCCAGATGTTTGTGTAGTTGATATCGAATTGTATGAATTCCCATTACCAGTAAGTTATGATTTTGTATGTTACACTTGTGACTGTATTTTAGACTTAGTAGTTTGACTCGATTTACTTGCGTTCATTTTGGACGTAGGTGGTCCACAAATGAGAGAACTCTGCGTAAGAGTCCATTTTATCATTTTTAAGGAAGTAATACTCCTCTAATTTTATAAGTTCTGAAACTTTTTTAACCCACATGGTAACTGATGGAATTTCTCTACTTCTCCAATTTTTGGCTATCAAGACTTTGATTCCGTTAGTCATAATTTTAAACAAGTGTATGTATGGTTTATATTTGAGAGTGGAGGGGGGTTTGTGCAGAAGCCATATCAGGGGGTCAAGTGGCAATTGGGTATCCAGTATAATTTCTATCTCGGAGATGACTTTCCTCCACAAGTTTTGAATACTATTGCACCACCACCACATATGGGCAGTGTCACTATTTACATGGCCGCATCGCCAGCATCTATTGCTTTGAGATCTAAAAAGGCGGTGTAGTTTTTTCGGAGTGAGATACCACCTGTGCAGAAGTTTAAAATTGACCTCCAGAATGGAGGATGAGATTGAAGATTTCTTTGTAGCTTGGAATATCAGTTTACTTGTTTGGGGTAGTATAATGACACCTAGATCTCTTTCCCAGCTTTCTATATAGGGGGGAATTTGCCCTGGGGGTGTGTGAGTTAAGATCTTATAGATGATGGACAATGTATGTCTCAGGGGAGGAGAGCGAGTGCACAGGGATTCAAAGGAGGTTAGAGGTCTGACCATGTTCCCATATTCTGGGTGTGTGGTGATAAAGTGGGCAGTCTGTCTGTAAGTGAACCAGTCAGCGAAACAGTTTAGTCCCTTTTTTACTAATTCATTTTGTGATAGTAAGGATTCATTTTCAGTTAGTGTATATACTGCGAGGTCTCTGTTCAGAGTTGTTGTGGTGGATAGTGTGGTGAAGGGCCTTACCGTGAATTCCCCGTTTTCAATTAGGGATGTCATGGGTGAGGGTATGGAGGAGATGTAGTGTGTTGTGTTAATTGTATGTTCCCAAACCTTAAGGGTCTCCTGTATCATTGGGTTGTCTGTTCTAATTAATTTGAATAGATGTGGGCTGCTCCAACATAACCTTCCCAGGTGCGGCTTATTCATTATTAAGTGTTCTAGTGGTACCCATCTTTTATGGTTGAAATGGATGTTCCAATCCACTAGGCGTTGCAGAAAGATAGCTTGGCGATAAGCTGCTAGGTTTGGAACTCCTAGGCCTCCTTGTGTTTTTGAAGTTTGCATTGTTTGTTTACTAATTCTGGGCGGTCTACGGCGCCAAATGAAGTCGCTGAATGCTTTCTGGAGGGACGGGAGGTATGTTTTGGGAAGGGGTATTGGTAAGGTCTGAAGTAGGTATAAGATACGTGGGAATATATTCATTTTAATCGTGTCGATACGGCCTAACCATGATAGCTTTTTAGATCCCCACGATGAGAGATCACGTATTATATTGTGTTTAGCAGGTATATAGTTAAGGTGGAAGATATCTTCTTGTGAGGAGGTCAAATGTACTCCCAAGTATTTCAATGAATGAGTGCACCAGGTGAACGGGGAAATCTCTTGTGTGGCTAGTAGTGAGGGGCCTGACATATTTATGTTTAATATTTCTGATTTGGACATGTTTATTGCGAAATTGGACAGGGATTTGAAGGAATTAAATTCGTTTAATAAGTGAGGAATTGAGCGTTCGGGGTCGGTGAGTGTGAATAACATGTCATCGGCAAACAGAGACAGAACATATTTCTGTTCCTTAATTGTAATTCCTGTTATCAGGGGGTTTTGTCTGATCTTGGTTGCCAATGTTTCAATCACACAGGCGAATAGGAGTGGGGATAAGGGGCATCCCTGGCGTGTTCCGTTATTAATTTGAAATGGAGGGGAAAGAGTACCATTTACTAGTATTCTCGCGGTGGGCTGGGAGTATAGGGAGAAGATCCTGGTAAGGACCTTTGTGCCTAGGCCCATATGGGTCAGTGTGGCTCGCATGAAGTCCCAGGCAACACGGTCAAAGGCCTTTTCCGCGTCTGTGGACAAAAGGACAGAGGAGATGTTGTTGTGTTTAGCATGATGTATTAAATTTAAGGCCCTGACCGTGCTGTCTTTCGCCTCTCTTCCTGGCACAAAGCCGACCTGGTCCAAATGGATCAGGTCGGGTAGGATTCCGTTTAATCTATGAGCCAGTATCCGTGTAAAAATTTTTATGTCCGTGTTCAGTAACGATATGGGGCGATAATTATTAGGTAAATCTTGGGGTTTGTTAGGTTTAGGGATTAATGTTATATGGGCTACCAGTGCAGTGTCAGGGAATGATTTATTCTCGTCTATAGATTGGAAGTATTGTACCATATATGGATTCAGGATCTCTTGGAAAGTGGTGTAATATTTGTGGCTAAAGCCGTCTGGTCCAGGTGCTTTCCCTGTGGGTAGGTGTTTCATAGCTGCCTGGAGCTCAGCTAGTGAGATGGGGTTCTCTAATTGTTCTTTTTGTATTTCGTTAATATGTGGTAAGTTAAGTCTGCTAAGATATTCCTCTATTAGTTGTGATCTAGTTAAATTGTGGTTCAAGTTTCTGGGGTTGGCGGGTTGTATATTGTATAGCTTTTGGAAAAAGTTTCTGAATGTATTGGATATGGATTGGGTGGAGAAATGGGAGACGTTCTTTTTGTCTTTAATCTGCATAATGTACCTCTGGTATGCCTTCTGTTTGAGGTACCTGGCTAGTAGTCTGCCTGATTTGTTCCAACCCTCATAGTGTTTTTGTTGGGAGTAGAGTGCCTGTCGTTTGTGTGTCTTGTCAAGATGTGAGGCTAGTTTTTGTTTGTGTTCAGTAATTTCTGCGAGTAGATTTTTGTCAGTCGGGTTTTTTTTATGTAAGTTTTCCATCTGCTCTATTTGTGAGACTAGAGAGATCGTGAGCTCTCTTTGTGCTTTATTATGTTGTGCCTTAATGGCCATTAGTTCTCCCCTAATGACACTCTTGTGTGCTTCCCAGAGGGTGTGCATGCTTGTCTCAGGTTGAGTGTTATGTTCAAAGTATTCCGTAAGAGTGGTTGTCAGTTTGGTGAGCGCATCAGTTTCTGTTAATAAATGTTCATCAAGTCGCCAGACAAAATCTCTTATAGGTTTAGAGGGCCATGTCATTGTACATATCATAGAGGCATGGTCAGACCATGTGATCGGAGAGATTGTGGCCGAGTTAAATAGTGATAGGCCTCCAACATCTGCAAACACATAATCTATTCTCGTATAGATCTCATGTGGGTAAGAATAATATGTGTAGTCTCTAGTCTGAGGGTGTAAGGTTCTCCATACGTCATGTGCTACAATTTTCTCGAGATGCGACTTAATTTTTGAGATTTGTGAAGGTGATGTGGAGGAGCATCGAGATGAGCAGTCTAGGCTGGGGTTAAGTGCTGTGTTTAAGTCTCCACACATTATGAGTGTCCCCTTTTGATGGTCTAGAATTAGGTTTTTAATTTTCTTCATGAAGGAGTGTTGTGCTGTGTTAGGGGCGTACATTGAAACTAATGTTACAGGTCTCCCGTAGAGAAGACCAGTTAGTAGGAGGTATCTGCCTTCTCTATCTCTAAGAGTTTGTAGTGGTGTAAAGGGTATATTTTTCTTAATAAGGATTCCCACCCCTTGTTTTTTATTGTGGCAGTGTGATGCCCAAAAGCATGTGCCAAACGTGCGTGCGAAGGTGGTAGGTTCTTTTCCTTTACGAAAATGGGTCTCCTGTAAGAAGACAAGGTCTGCTCCCTGCCTATGGAAATCTTTAGAGGCTAGCGTTCTCTTACAGGGTATATTTAGTCCTTTTGCGTTAATTGAGTATATTTTTAAGTTATTACCGGAATGGGGTTGTCCTCTATTATTAGCCATTATCAAGTTTATGGATGTCTGACGTAGGTCGTGAGGTTATTAAAATGTCTATTTGTGATGTTGAGCGTTTGTGAGTCTGGTTGCAGGACGGGCCGGGAGCGCCCGTACGTGGCCTAAACATCAGGCCACGTGATAATGTATTAACTTCAAAAAACAAATTTAAAACACAAATATAAAATAACATAAACAGTGGGGTCAAATATTCAGGAAGAACCAACATTAACAGTAGTTGGATAAAGGGGGGTATCATTTCTCATCTATCACTAGGTTCCTCTAAAAGAACAATAGGGTATTATACACTTTTAGCATGATTCTAAATTCTCTTATCGTCATTTACTATAGGGGTTATAGCTATGGATATACATGTCAGTTATAGAAAGAGAGCTAGAAATATGGATACATTCAGAGTACATCACTCAGTAAAAGGGGATAACTGAAATGTCCAACATGAGAGAGGTCAGGATCATATATAAAATAATTAAACATTTTAACCATGGTAATATCAACTTCAAATCAACAACGTTAAGCCATCTCATCTTCATCCCCAAACCTCTCAGGTAGTGCATCATGTTCAGTGTCTGATCACAGTCACCGTGGGTGTAATAGGTTAGTTTTAAGCCTGCATTTCTAAACAACATCGGTCTTATGTTAGTGTGATGCAGACACCGAGCAGGAGAGGGTAAGGGGGGAGGAGAATAGCTAGGTCTAACTAGAAAATAATAACTTTAACGGTTCTATTCCCACCCCAAATCAGATCAGTTCCAAATAGGTCCCAGGGTACATTTCCCTTTAGGGCAGTTAGCTTTTTAGCAATATACTTATCAGTTCCTGGGGAACAAGGTCCATTTCGGTCTGAGCTCGATATTCTTCAGGGTGTCAGGGTACTTATTGCATCAAATTTGTGCATGAGACTAGGGTGCAGTGGTATCTATCTTTTTCTTTTTGTTAGCTTGATACCATTGTGAGCGTTGTGGCTTGGGGTTCGACTGGTCACTTGAAGAAGGTGCATCTAGATCTTTAAGAAGTGGTTGTGGAAAGGAGATGTTTAGGCCCTTTGAGAAAGCATCTAGGTCATCAGGTTCTTTGTAGATATGAGTCTTGCCTTCTTGTTGTACTATAAGGCTGAAGGGGTATCCCCATCTGTACTTCATTCGCCTCTCTTGCAGGACTTGGGTAATGAATCTTATTCCCTTTCTTCTCTCAATTGTTGAGGGGCTAATGTCCTGAAAGATTTGTATACTGTAGGCCTGGAATTTAATTTCTCTTTGTAGCCTAACTTGCTTCCATATTGCCTCCTTGTCTAAGTAGGTGGTGAATTTAATGATTATATCTCTTGGTGGATTGGGGGGTTTTGGTATGGGTCTCAACGCTCTGTGTGCGCGTTCCATAGAGGTTTCAGAGAGTTCAGGGGCGGACTGGGCCAGGGGGCAGAGAGGCAATTGCCCCCCAGGCTGCCCTAAATCATGTTAAAAAACGGCTGCTTTTTTTTTTTTTTTTTTTTTATTGTAATTTTAATAATGGCCAGCAGGGGGAGCAGCTGTACACACATAAGCAGCAGTGGAGCAGCCTTTCTCTCTATGGCACTGAAACTGAAAGGCCATGTGCTGAGGGGGAAGGGCTTAGTGCAGGCTTTCCCTTGTCAAACAGAGAGCGCAGTCTCAATGAATGGATGGAGGGAAAGGCATCAGTGTGAGCTGCTAGAATCATGTGTGGCCACCTCTACTAAACAGTAAGTACATAAATGTGCTGTCAGCAAGTGTGTGGGGTTTCTTCAGGGGCCGGGCTGCAGTGAAATCATCATGTAGAATACAGCTAATACTGTGGCTGTGCAGTAAGATCCTTATGTATAATACAGCAAATACTGTGCAGCTTTTATTTTAGCTGAAGCATTAGGATAAGACATTTCAGTTTATGTTGTATCCTACATGGGGAAATAATAATAATAATGTTTAACTGTAGGTAACAGTCCCTTGCTAGGCTGCACATTTATATACAATTCTGCAATGGGAGTGTACTGTATGTGTACCCCAGAGCTAGTGAGCAGTATTTGTCATATATGCATTGCTGTGTGATGTGTAACTGTAGGTAACAGCCCCTTGCTAGGCTGCACATTTATATACAGTACTGCAATGGGAGTGTACTGTATGTGTACCCCAGAGCTAGTGAGCAGTATTGGTCATATATGCATTGCTGTGTGATGTTTAACTGTAGGTATCAGTCCCTTGCTAGGCTGCACATTTATATACAGTTCTGCAATGGGAGTGTACTGTATGTGTACCCCAGAGCTAGTGAGCAGGGCTGCATGGAAATATGGAAGCATATTATCTTTTAAAAGCATTCTGTGTTATTGTTAATAAAGATAAACTGTGTCTATGCTGTGTTTTTTTCTAAGTTAGTAATTTCATGGTTTCTTGGAGGAATTAGCTAAAAACAGGCTTCCTGGATCATTTTTATTAAAGGGACATGAAAACCATCATTTTACTTTCATGGTTCAGATAGAGCACACAGTTTTAAACAACTTCTTAATTTACTTTTATTATCTAATTTGCTTAGTTCTCTTGGTATCCTTTGCTGAAAAAGATACATAGGTAAGCTTAGGATCTGGGAGCTAGCTGCTTATTGGTGGTTGCACATATATATCTATTGTCATTGGCTTAACAATGTGTTCAGCTAGCTCCTGGTAGTACATTGCTGCTCCTTCAATAAAGGATACCAAGAAAATGAAGCAACATTGATAATAAAAGTACATTGGAAAGATGTTAAAACTGTATGCTCTATCTGAATCTTAAAAGAAAAAAATGGGTTTCATGCCCCTTTAAGTTATTAAACATGTACATGCATTGTGGAGCTTTTAATTGCATTTGCATTCTTGCAGTATTATTAAAGGGATATGAAACACAAAATTTGTCTTTCATGATTCAGACAGAACATACAATTTTAAACAACTTTACAATTTACTTCTATTTTCTAATTTGCTTTATTCCTTTGAAATGATTTGTTGAAAAGCATATCTAGATAGGCTCAGGAGCTTGGAGCTAGCTGCTGATAGGTGGATGAACTTGTATGCCCATTTTAATTGGCTTACAAATGTGTTCAGCTTTCTCCCAGGAGTGCATTGCTGCTTCTTCAATAAAAGATACCAAGCAAATAAAGCAAAATTGATTAGAGAAGTAAATTGGAAAGTTGTTTAAAAATGTATAATCTATCTGAATCATGAAAGGAAATGTTTGGGTTTAATGTCCCTTTAATCTGTAACTTTAAGGGACATGAAACCCAATGGGTTTTTTTCATGATTCAGATAGAGCAAACAGTTTTAAAAAATTATTCCAGTGGTATCTTTTCTTGAAGGGGCAGCATTTCTCTACTGGGAGCTAGATAAACACATTAGGTGAGACAATGACAAGAAGCATATATACAGCCACCAATCAGCCGCTATCTCCCAGTAGTGCATTGCTGCGCCTGAACAAGCATACAAGCCCAGCTGCTTTATAGATCACCTTCATGAGAGCTGAATTGCAACAGTGCAACTCTTGGTAGGTCCCCTACCCATTTGTCTCGTAAAAATGAATATTATAGCTATGTTTATAGGGCTGCAGAATATGTTGACGCTCTACAAATAATAATAATAAAGGATACCAAGAAAACAAAGCAAATTTGACAATATAAGTAGATTGCAAAGCTGTTTAAAATTGTAAACTCTATCTGAATTGTGAGAAAAAAAAATCGGTTTCATGTCCCTTTCAGTGTATTAAGATTAAACTAAAGGACTCTTGTTTTACTATATGTAAATTATATATATATATATATATATATATATATATATATATATATATATATATATATATATACAGTAATTTAAATAGGAAAGCAACATGGCTTTAGGTGTACGAGGGCTGCACACACTCCATGCAGCATGGAAAATAATAGGTAATGTGTGATCGCTCTAACTGTAGCTTATTTAGTTTAGAATAAATTTTAGATGTTTTCTTATTTAGTTGTTAATCTGGTGTGTACACACCTACAATTCTACCAGCCTACATGGCTACCATATTTTTAAAGAGGCAATGAATGTGCTAAAAAAAACATTAAAAAAAAAATCAGTGGTTTAAAGTCATTGCAGAAAAAACTGCTCAAAAGCTTTCCTTTAACCCCTGGAAAAAATCCCCATGGCTGGCACATTCCACCAGCCCACATTTTTTAAGGAATGTAAACACTTTGAGAATACAACATTTTAAATAAAGTCTAGTAAAACACCTTTGCAATAAACTTTCATTATTTTGCACCATTTTCTGCAATTACACTTTGAAAACAAAGTTTTTTTTCTAATTCCAAGAATTGTAAGTGATCATGCACTATCTAATCCCAGTTGGCTTCAGTAAAGGTTATTCCTGGTGGGTCCTGCTGGCTATGGGTCCTGTGGTGGGTCCTACTGGCTGTGGCGTGCTGTGGGTCCTGTGGCTGTGAGCTGATTTGTTGGTGCAATGGGCCACTTGACTGGATTTGCCCCCCAGGCCTAAGGCTGCCAGCCCTCCCCTGAGAGAGTTTGAGGGAAGGGACAATGTACTCAAAAAGTTGTAGCAAGTATGAGACAAGGTTATC
Source organism: Bombina bombina (assembly GCF_027579735.1). Classification (NCBI taxonomy): domain Eukaryota; kingdom Metazoa; phylum Chordata; class Amphibia; order Anura; family Bombinatoridae; genus Bombina; species Bombina bombina. The sequence goes on along the minus strand of NC_069505.1, from coordinate 476,282,640 downwards.
CTGTGTCACTTCTTCTGGAACCCCTCTTATCCTCAAATTGCTCCTACGGCTCCTGTTATCCAAGTCTTCAATTTTAAGTTGAAGTGCTTGCATTGTGATGTCTTGTCTCACCATTTGATGATTAGCATCGGAAACCATAGTGTTTAAGGTGTCTTGACCCTCCTCTAGGGTCTCTATTCTTGCCCCCAGTTCGTTGATGTTCTTTTTTAGGGAGGACATTTCTGTTTTGATGAATGATTTTAGGTCTGCCAAGTCAGACTTAGAGGGTAGTTGTGAAATAGTTTTCTGTATCAGACTAAGTTGTTGCGATTGTGGTATGGATTCTTGCTCCTGTGAGAAATGTGAGTCCGTTGGTGGTAAATCTTTAGTACTGTCAAGAGCGTTAATCTCCTGTTTGTGAAAGAAGGAGGACATGGTGGTAGTAGCTGTTGTGGATGATTTCTTGTCCGCTTTGGGTTTCTGTCTTGCTGCCATTGATATAACAGAGTTATCCCTTCGCCAGCAGCTAGTTTTCAGTTACTGGTGTTTATAAGGAGAGGGTTCCCTAATGTTATGTAGCACCAGTTCATTAAATAGGTAGGGTGCTATCTCTGATGGCGGCTGCGATCTGTCTAAGGAGAGCGGTTTAAGTCTGTAGGCCTCAGTCTCTGGTTTGGTATAGTTAGATAGCTACCTTAAGGCCGGTCTCAGACTTCCTCTGCGATCCGATGTTAATGTTTAGGTCGTTCTGCCTTGTATATGTGTTCAGTGGATTGGGCTGTAATCTGAGGTGTATCTGCGTGTTACCTTGTTTATCCGGTGGGGCCACGCCACGTGGGAGCTGTAATGGCGTGCGGCTGTATGTGGCGTTTCGTTCGACTATCTGAGAATCAGGTCCGGCAATCACTGCTGCGGTCTACCAGTGTGGGTCACCAGCTCCCCGCTGCTGAACCGAAGTTGGACCCAGGGCACAAGCGTGCCTCTTGCAGTGCGGAGCTTCCAGCCGAGTGAGTATAGGTGCGGTAGTGCGTTGTTTAAGTTCAGCGGTTCTTCAGCTGATAAGCGTTTGGTCCGGTCACCGGACAGTTAGGTTTATGGCACAAGAGTCTCTAGATGCTTTTTTAGGTTATTGCTGCCCTTCAAATCACCATAATGGAACCTGTGTGTGAGAATATGTTACGGAGCAAAGTTAAAGTGCAGCCATGTTCCTGCACGGCTACGCTCCGCCCCTAGGGGTTAATAAATTTAATATAGTGGCGGCGGTGTAGGGGTGGCAGATTAGGGGTTAATAACATAATGTAGGTGGCAGCGGTGTAGGGGGGCAGATTAGGGGTTAATAAGTATAATGTAGGTGGCGGCGGTGGCGGGAGCGGCAGATTAGGGGTTAATAACTTTATGTAGGTGGCAGCGGTGTAGGGGGCGGCAGATTAGGGGTGATTAGACTCGGGGTACATGTTAGGGTGTTAGGTGTAAACGTAACTTTTATTCTCCCATAGGAATCAATGGGATATCGGGCAGCAGCGAACATAAGACTCCCATTGATTCCTATGGCATCCGCGGCCTCCAGGGCAGCAGATTGAAAACCAGGTACGCTGGGCCGGAATAGTGGCGAGCGTACCTGGAAGATTTTTCATAACTAGCAAAAGTAGTCAGTGCCAAATTTGTATTCGGAACATCTGTAGTGACATAAGCATGGATCTATGTCGGACTGAGACCGGCGGATCGTATGTTAAATCACAAAATTCTACTTTTGCCTTTGATAAATAAGGCGAATCAAGCTCTCCACAATTACGCTGCGGAATTCCACTGCCAAAGTGCACATAATAGTAAAAGGAAGACCCAATCGATAACGCAGATCCAATGGGCGGTGCGTGGTCACAGCAAACCAAGGCCACTGCGCTGCAAAAAACATGTTAATGGCATTAATCAAATGAAATTAAATGGCTAAAACATGGCTAAAACATTGGCTAACCCTAAGGATATATATCCCCATGTGTAATATGCATTAAAAAACATATTACTAGATCCAATACAAAGTAATGTGTGTATAAAAACATCATCTGTGTATAGTACGGATAAGAGCCTATGACAAGAGGAAACAATTAACAATTGTTAAGGGAGTTATCCTAAAACCAAAACATACTACAAGGGGATAATCGTCTATTGGAAATAAATAATGTACCAAATCTAGTACATAATTGATACTGACCTATTATGTGTCACGCTCGGCCGCTGGGAAGCTCCAGCTGTCCTCTCTGTGTGCTTGATGGACAGGTAGTCTGAGCTGCCCCTTCCTGATGATGTCACTACCAGGCTTTTTATTCCGGGCTTCCTGTTTCTTCAGTTCCTGTTTGTTTGTTACTCTTTGTGGCTCCTGTGAGGACTTTGCTGTGGAATCTCTCTAACTGCCAAACTCTGCAAAGACTGACTATCCTGGGTTAATCCTCTAACTTCCTGATAACCTGTTGCCGAACATTGCAAGTACTAATTATTCTGTGAATCTCTCAATCTGCATGTTTACCTGTTGCCAAAACTCTGCAAATACTGTTAAATTCAGTGTAAACCTTCAAACTGCTTGATATCCTGTTGCCAAACATTGCAAAGACTGTCTATTCTGTTAAACTCTCAAACTGCATGACAACCTGTTGCCAATCCCTGCAAGTACTGATTAATCTGTATTAACCCTCAAACTACCTGTTATCCTGTTATCTAACTCTGCATGCACTGACTATTCAGCATAAACCTACAAACTGCCTGATAACCTGTTGCCAAACTCTTCAAGGACTGACTACACAGTATTAACCCTCAAACTGCCTGATAACAAGTTACCTACTCTAACTTTTTCTTGTTTACCCTTCCTCTGTCTGAGTATAAGTGACTTTCCCTGCTCTCCTGATTCTGTGGAAGACTTTTCCTGAAACCAGTTCCTTACTCAGAAGTCTATTTGGCAGATATCTTGAATTACTTTGGACTCAGGCTAACCCTGCTCCATATCGTGAGTACATTGTTTTTTAGAGGTTGTCGTGGGGTCACGTCCTGGATTATACTCAGAGTGCAAGGGTGTTGTTTAAGTTCGCCCTAGCATTTGGGTCTTCTTCTAGACTTTTCCTAACCTGACAGTACAAACGGGCCATAATATGGACCCTGTTGAGTTATCCAGGGCTGTGGCTCTACAAGGGCAACTTCTGGGAAATCATTCTGCTCATTTGCCATCTTTGGATTCCAAACTTGACCAGATTACTGCTCTGCTACATAACCTCTCCGCTCCTTCTCAAGCTACTGTGACTCCTACTGCAGCTGCTACTAGCTCCAATGCTGTCTTTAACCCACCTCAACCTGTTGGACAGTATATACCACGAATCCCACTTCCAGATAAATATGACGGTAATCCTGAAGAATGCAGTGGATTCCTTAATCAATGTCGTTTACATTTCAGAAACAATCCTCAAGTTTTTTCCAATTCTACTTCCAAGATCACCTTTATTATTTCCCTCATGAAGGGTAAGGCTCTAGTCTGAGTGTCTCCTCTTTTAGAGAAGAATGATCCCTTACTACAGGATGTGGAATTATTTGTGTCCATTTTTTCTTCTGTTTTTGACAAGCCTGGGGGGTCTGCAGCTGCAGAGGCAGGATTGTTGGATCTGAGACAGGGATCCCTTTCGGTAGCTCAATATGCTATTGAATTCAGGACTTTAGCCGCAGAAACTGATTGGAACCATGGAGCCTTACGGGCAGCTTTTTCGCAAGGGACTTTGCGAACGCCTTAAGGATAAACTTGTATTTCGGCAACTCCCCGATTCATTGGAGGGTCTTATCAATTTGTGTATTACTCTTGATGCCCGGCATTCTGAACGTCTTCAGGAGAGAGATAGGAATCGGAGATCCTTTGTTAAATCTTCTTTTCGTCCTCCTATTCGAACCTCAAGTCTGTCTCATAATAATTCCCAATCTCCTGAGTCTGTGGAACCCATGGAAGTAGGAGCTATTAAATTGTCAGAAGCTGAATGCCATAGAAGGCGTACTCTTGGATTATGTCTGTATTGTGGTACCAAAGGACATTTACTGAAGGACTGTCCTATCCGGCCAGTAAAAGCCAAGGCTTAACTTTTGATAGAGGGACAGAGTTAAGCCAGAATCCCATGTCTTCCCTCAATTCTAAACTTTTTGTTCCTGTAACTATCTCTTTTGGAGACACCAAGTTTCGAGCTCAAGCCCTCATTGACTCTGGAGCTGCTGGAGTTTTCATTGATTCAAACTTTGCTGACTCTCTCAGGATTCCCCTTCAAGCCAAGAAACAGTTAATTAAGGTAACCACTGTTAGTGGACAGCCTTTAGGTTCTGGTATCATACAAAATTCTACCATTCCTCTTCTTTTGTCTGTGGGCATACTCCATTCTGAATTATTATTATTATGTTATTCGTTTTGACGTCATCACTTCTCCCCGCATACCGTTGATTCTGGGGTTACCTTGGTTGCAGCTTCATGATCCAGTCTTCTCATGGTCTAAAGGAGAACTTATTTCCTGGGGAACTACCTGTTTCAAACATTGCCTGCAAAATCCCTCAAAACCATCTGGTCCTGTCGTAGCTATGGTGGAAGTTCCTGATTCATTGCCTAATTACTACCATGCCTTTAGTGATGTGTTTTCTAAGAAGGAGGCTGAGACATTACCTCCACACCGGATATTTGACTGTCCTATCGAATTGTTTTCAGGGGCTCCTCTACCTAAGGAAAGAACATATCCCCTCTCTCGTCAAGAAAATGTCTCTCTTGAGGAATACATAAAGGACAACTTAGCCAGAGGATTTATTCGTCCTTCCTCATCACCTGTGGGTGCGGGTTTTTTCTTCATTGGGAAAAAAGATGGAGGTCTCCGTACCTGTATCGATTATCGGGCCTTGAATCAGATTACTGTCAAAAACAGCTATCCTCTGCCGCTCATTCCTGAGTTATTTGATCATCTTCAAGGTGCTTCTATTTTTTCCAAGTTAGATCTCCGTGGGGCCTACAATTTGGTCAGAATCCGTAAAGGAGACGAATGGAAGACGGCATTTAACACTAGATTTGGTCACTACGAGTATCTAGTAATGCTATTCGGATTGTGCAATGCACCAGCAGTATTTCAGCACTTTGTTAACGAAATCTTCAGAGACTATCTAAATCAATTTGTTATCATTTATCTCGACGACATTCTGATCTATTCCAAAACATTTCAGGAACATGTACATCATGTAAGACTGGTACTTCAGAGGTTACGAGACCATTCCCTGTTCGCTAAATTGGAGAAATGCTCTTTTCATCAGAGTTCCATTCCCTTTTTGGGTTATATCATTTCAGAATCAGGTTTTGAGATGGATCCTGCTAAACTTTCGGCTATCAAGGACTGGCCCAGACCAACTACTCTCAAATCCCTGCAGAGGTTTCTTGGCTTTGCCAATTACTATAGAAAGTTTATTAAGAACTTTGCTGACATCACGTCTCCGCTCACTTCTCTTACTAAGAAAGGGCAAAATTGTAAGAACTGGTCCACTTCAGCAGTACAGGCTTTTGAAACGCTAAAATCAGCATTTTCTTCAGCACCTCTTCTCAGTCATCCAATTCCTGATCTCCAGTTTATTTTGGAGGTTGACGCTTCTTCTATAGCAGCTGGAGCTGTTCTCTCCCAACGTGATCCGACTACCAGCAAGATACATCCTGTGGCGTTCTTTTCGAAAAAATTCAATCCTGCCGAGTTAAATTATGATGTGGGCAATAAGGAGCTTTTGGCTATAAAATTAGCTTTGGAGGAATGGAGGCATTGGTTAGAGGGTACCAATCAACCTTTTTTCATTCTGACAGATCATAAGAATCTTTTATACCTCCATACAGCTACTCGTCTCAATCCTCGTCAGGCTTGGTGGGCCTTGTTCTTCTCCAGGTTTAATTTTGTACTTTCCTATGTTCCTGGTTCAAAAAATTCCAAGGCAGATGCTTTATCTAGGCAGTTCCAATCTTCTGAGCCTTCTCCTTTGGATTCTGAACCTATACTATGTCCAGTCAAAGTTTTGGCTCAAGTATCCTCTTTTCCAGTACAGGCTTTACATGCTGCTCAAGTCCGGGTACCATCTTCTTGCAAACTACCTTCTGGTATCCTGTATGTACCCAAAGGATTACGTCTTAAGCTTCTACGTTGGGCTCACGACAACGTTTCAGCAGGTCATCCTGGAGTAACCAATACTTTGTGGAAACTGAAGCAGCATGTTTGGTGGTCCACTATGAGGAGGGATGTTAAGGATTATATTGCTGCTTGTGGTTCTTGTGCTTCGAACAAACAATCTTCTCATCGACCGTTTGGTCTATTACACCCTCTTCCTATTCCTCATTACCCTTAGTCTCACTTATCCATGGACTTCGTTAGAGATCTTCCTGTTTCTGCTGGAAATACGACCATTTGGGTAGTGGTGGATCGGTTCTCCAAGTCTGCTTACTTCATACCTCTTCCAGGCTTGCCTTCAGCTCAAAGACTTTCTGAACTCTTTGTTCTACATATATCTTGTTTACATGGTTTTCCCACTGACATAGTCTCAGATCACGGAGTTCAATTTGTTTCCAAATTTTGGAGGTCTTTTTGTAAGCACTTCGGAATCAACATATCTCTTTCTACTGCACATCATCCTCAATCCAACGGACAGACTGAGCGTGTAAATCAAGCCTTAGAATCTTTTCTTAGACATTATGTAGACCATCACCACTCCAACTGGTCTCAGTTATTGCCTTTGGCAGAATTAGCTCACAACTCACGCTATAACGCCTCATTACAGACCTCTCCCTTTAAGGCAGCTTATGGTTTTGAACCTAGAACCTTTCCTATGATTACCAGTTCTACTGAAGTCCCTGGAGCAGATCGTATTGTGAAAAATCTCAGTAACCACTAGCAACTCATTTGTCAAAATCTACTTTCCTCTTCCTTAAGACACAAGAGATATGCTGATCGCAGAAGGTGTAAGGCTCCTTTACTTCGTACTGGAGACAGAATATTTTTATCCACCAGATTCATACGTCTAAAACAACCTTGTACTAAGTTGGGTCCTAAGTACATTGGACCTTTTTGAATTGTTTCTAAAGTTTGTTCTTCTGCATACCGCCTGGCTTTACCCAAGACTCTCAAGATCCATCCAGTGTTTCATGTCTCCTTACTCAAGCCAGTCATCTACAACCGGTACTCTATCAAGAGTAAACCACCTCCTCCACTTTCCGTAGAGGGAACTTCTGAGTTTGAAGTCAGCCAGATTTTGGATTCCAAGCCACGGGGCAATCGGCTATACTACCTGGTGCACTGGAAAGGCTATCCTATCTCTGAACGATCTTGGGAACCAGCCTCTCATGTTCATGCTCCAGCTCTTGTCAAGTCTTTTCACAAGAAATACCCTGCCAGGCCCGGTCGGGTCCCCCGGAGGGGTCCTTGAGGAGGGGGCAATGTCACGCTCGGCCGCTGGGAAGCTCCAGCTGTCCTCTCTGTGTGCTTGATGGACAGGTAGTCTGAGCTGCCCCTTCCTGATGATGTCACTACCAGGCTTTTTATTCTGGGCTCCCTGTTTCTTCAGTGCCCGTTTGTTTGTTACTCTTTGTGGCTCCTGTGAGGACTTCGCTGTGGAATCTCTCTAACTGCCAAACTCTGCAAAGACTGACTATCCTGGGTTAATCCTCTAACTTCCTGATAACCTGTTGCCGAACATTGCAAGTACTGATTATTCTGTGAATCTCTCAATCTGCATGTTTACCTGTTGCCAAAACTCTGCAAATACTGTTAAATTCAGTGTAAACCTTCAAACTGCTTGATATCCTGTTGCCAAACATTGCAAAGACTGTCTATTCTGTTAAACTCTCAAACTGCATGACAACCTGTTGCCAATCCCTGCAAGTACTGATTAATCTGTATTAACCCTCAAACTACCTGTTATCTAACTCTGCATGTACTGACTATTCAGTATAAACCTACAAACTGCCTGATAACCTGTTGCCAAACTCTTCAAGGACTGACTACACAGTATTAACCCTCAAACTGCCTGATAACAAGTTACCTACTCCTGCATTATTAACTGTTTCTTGTTTACCCTTCCTCTGTCTGAGTATAAGTGACTTTCCCTGCTCTCCTGATTCTGTGGAAGACTTTTCCTGAAACCAGTTCCTTACTCAGAAGTCTATTTGGCTGATATCTTGAATTACTTTGGACTCAGGCTAACCCTGCTCCATAACCTGACATTATGTATAATATAAAATGGAACCTATGACAAGAGGATATAGTGGACCCTAAACTCAAAAATTTATACCAAAATATACTGCAAGGGGATAATCGTCTATTGGAAATAAATAATGTACCAAATCTAGTATATGATTAATACTGACCTATTATCTATAATCCAAAATGGAGCCTAGGACAAGAGGATATAGTGAACCCTAAACTCAAAAGTTTATACCAATGGTCTAGGACTCTCATTAGATTTAAAACAGACGTGGACCCTCATTATTGATGACAAGATAGTCCCAAAGTCATAAAAAACAGTGCCAGTCTATGACGGTATTGAGTCCATTAGGTTACACAGTGTTCAGGCGATAGATCCACCTCGCCTCTGTTTGCAGGAGTATCCTATTTCTGTCACCCCCATGTTTCAGAGGGGGGATATGATCTATCAGAACAAAGCGAAGATCATTCACCGTATGGCCGGCCTCCAAGAAATGCCTCGCCACTGGCTGCTCACTCTTCTTATTCTTTATGGCAGTCCTGATGGCTGATCTGTGGTTGGCAAACCGTGTCCTGGCATCATCTGAGGTCTTACCAACGTAAAATCTCCCGCAACTACAATTCAACAAATAGACCACATAAGTGGTGGTGCAGGTGATGAAATGCCGGATAGAAAATCTCTTATTTGTATTTGTATGTGGATGTCCAAAAGTGGAGCCAGGTACCATAGCATTGCAGGTTGTACACCCTGCATACCTGAAACAGCCCTGTTTTTTTATTTGGTTGGAGCCAATTAGTTTTCTTATAGCAATGGGAAGGGTCAGTAATCATTAGATTGTCCTTTAAATTTGTATTCCTTTTTTAACCCACTCTAGGGTGTTGCCATTGATTAAATGGTAGAGATGGATCACTTTTGATGATATTCCAATGCTGGTTAAGACTCTTGCCCAAATTAGTGGTGGCAGGACTATATGTAGTAGTGAACGTTAGGCGTAGTATATTATCCCTAACTTGATCAGTAGCTGTGAGTTTGGATCCTTCAACCATTTTTTTACTTTGGTCAATGAGCCTTGGATTATAGCCTCGCTTGGTAAATTTACAAGCCATGTCAGACAGTTGAGACTGTCTCAGCGATGGTTCACTGCTATTTCTGGCTACCCTAATCATCTGAGCTTTAGGGATTGCTTTCAGTAGGGATGTCGGATGATTACTTGTCGCATGTAGCAGTGAATTTCTATCCGTGGGTTTACAGTAGAGAGAAGTACCCAATAAGTTTTGTTCTTTTTTGAAAATCTTCAAATCTAGAAATTCTATTGCTCTTTCATCATAACTCAGTTTGAACTTCACTGGGTTGTCAAGGGCATTCAAGTGATCAAACCAATTTCTCAGTTCTTGCCCTGTGCCGCTCCATACAATGAAGAGATCATCAATGTAGCGACAATAAAACCTCACCTCAGGTTTATTGAAGACGCCCATTACTGTCACCTCATACTCCTCCATGAATAAATTAGCCAGGGAGGGGGCCACGTTTGACCCAATGGCCGTCCCTGATACCTGTTGGTAAAAACTGTGTTCAAAGCGAAAATAATTAAGCCTTAGGCTTAAATCAAGCATCTGGATGTGGAAATCAGTGGGGGGGACCGATATACGGATATCTATTTAAAGCCTCCATCACACATTTTTTGCCATTTTCATGAGGTATAATGTTATATAGACTAGTGACATCGGCAGTCACAAGAATCCATGTGTCTTCAACATGGAGTTTCACCACTTCATCAATCAGCTGTGAAGAATCACGTACATATGATTGCATATTTCTTACTTGGGGTTATAAAAAGTGGTCACAAAGACAGCCAGTCTTGAAGTGATCGAATTTCGTGCTGAGACAATGGATCTCCCCGGGGGTCTTTCCATATTCTTATGAATTTTCGGCAACGTATAAAGTATAGGGCAGGAAGGAAAATCTAACTTAAAATACTTAAGAGTATTCTCGTCAAGCCAACCAGAATTATAGCCCTGTAGTGTCGCTTCATCAATGATCTTCTTAAATTCCCCTGTTGGATCACTCTTAAGTGGGACATAGGTGGTTTCATCCTTCAACTGCTGGAGTATTTCATCCTGGTAATAGGAGTAATCCAAAACCACCACGGCACCCCCCTTGTCCGCTGTCCTAATGACAATATCCGGATCAGAGGACAAGGATGTAATATCATCTTTCTCATCTGCTGAGAGATTATTACAGTATTTCACATGTTCCATACCCTTAACATCCTGGGACACCATTCTCATGAAAGTCTTTATACTTGGATTCAAGCTATGTGGATCAAAAGTACTTGTACATTTGAAAAGATGTGCTGAAACCTGTGCTTTACAGAGCCCCATTTATGTTTAACAGGTTTTCTCGTATTCTCTGTATAGTATATGAAATTTGCTGTATAGTGATTAAGTTGCGGTCAAAGTAAGATGCTAACATGCTAATGTGCATTTCATTGTTTGCCTGTTCTTCTATGTTGTGCCTGTTCTCTCATGCAGACCATATTGTGCTAGTTTTAAACACACAAGGATGAACAGTGGCACTACTTAGACTTTTCCTCTTATAATAAGTCAAATTCAGAGGTAAGAGTTAGATTAATTCTACTGTATGTTAGAGGAAATGGTGCTTGTGCACAAATATAAATATGAACAAAAAGGAAGAATGGTATAAAGGATACCAGACTACCCAAAGTATGCACTTACAGTACTCTAGGTCTGAACTAAAGGTTGGGATTCCTTAACAGGATATTAAAATATAACTTTTATTGGTATTAAAATTAAAAAACCAAAGTTGTTTGGTTAATACATACACGATTAAAATTTGCTCCAGTGCTCAAATCAGTATAGTGAGTTTCACATTAGATCACAATTTATGATAATTCGGCCTGAATAAATTCACTAGTAATAGTGATCTAAATAGTTCAATAAATCAACTCGGTAATGGTTACCATCAGAGTGTTCATCTGAATAGTAGAGCTCATGTATAAATTCTGATCAAGGTTGTGTACTCTCAGCTATATAAACTTATGCTATCATCATTCAATATAATGGGTGATAGCAGAGTAATGATTATTGTATATTAATAATGATTATCCACGAATAGGGGTACTGGTGAATTAAATATTCACAAAAACGAGGGTTTGATCAGTTATAACCTGGGTTATAATTTTAGCCTGTATATTTGTATAAATAGTAACGTGTGCGTGCTTGGTGCTACTGTAGTTTTCAAAATTTCATTAGGTATATATTCCTAAAAATTGGAATACAGTTATAATCACAATAAGCCTAGTTCTGTGTAGCCCAGACCTCCGATCTGGCCACTTTTGTTCACTTAGAGTTATTAAATAGTTAGACCCTGATTAGTCCATATAGTAATTGCTGCAAAAGTTACTATGGCTTATGTAAATCCACCTTTATAAATTTTAGGCGTATGTTTCATAGAAAACTAAATCTGCTATCCCGGCGTCTCCCAGATTTTATCAATTGACAAATGTCCCAGAGTTTATTCACAGTGCCAAAAATTATTATTCTGGGCCAGTGTGTGGTAATTCGAATTAAGTGCCCTTTGGCACAGCCACTGTTATGATCCACAAGTATTACAATTATCAGTCATCAGTTTGTAACATTCTTCTCATACATATTCATTTATGTACTGGGTTTTATAGCTTTAGTTAAATTTGGCACAACCCACTTTCAATAAGTGCTTTCTATGATTTCGTTTCAGTTAAATAACCGTGTTACAATATCTATTAATTTCGAAAGCTCTGAAAGCTGTGTTTGAAGTTAAAGCTCGGTCTGGCACAACCCAGATTATATGTATAGAGTTAATAGTCCATTAATTTGTAATATGAATCTCCGTTGAAACACCCATTCATTTTCAAACTTCAATTGAACAATTAAAGTAAGTATAATCTGGTACAACCCAGGTTATATACGTAATGAATATCTGTCAGTTTTTATTTAATTCGCAACAATGTTGCAGGTTGATATATATGTTTCAGTTTAAGCGCTGTGTGGTACAGCTAATGCTGTCACTATCGGGCAGTATCAATCACACTCATACGTTTGTGAGATCTTACAATACACGCACATTCACACACCAGTTAGGTAGTTTAAGTTAAAACTGGCACAACCCAGTTACTATAGCAATATCCACGATGTGGCGTATAATTATTAAGAGACTTAGTTAACTATTAATGAAATAAAGTCTGGCACAACCCAGGCTATATGGTTATAACTCGTTATTGCATATATGGTAAGAAAGGTTTTTCTATAAACACCATGTAACGGTCCCTATTAGGTACCCTGACCAGATAGGTCAAATATCAATGTTTTAGCTCTATGATTGCGGTAACCCTGTGCTCCACATGATTTAGCGGTACTGGGCTAGTTTAAAATACATAGAAAATAGAGCGTGAACAAGTTCAACACTCTCCCCTGACGCGTTTCGCCCGATTGGGCTTTATCAAAGGCAGCGAGCCGCCGTGTTTATGGGGATATATACCCTGTGGGACCGGAAGTCCCGCCCCCGCTCCACTCTGATAGGTATTCTGATTGGTTCTGAGTAAATTGATAGACAGCTATTTGCTCTAATCGCAAAGTCATGTTTACGAACCTACATGAGCCATACTCATGGGTACTGTGATTGGTTCTGAATAAATTGATAGACAGTTAGTTACTCCAATAGCGAGGTCATGTTTACAACACTACATGGCCCGTATTGTGAAGAAGGATAGTTATATTGTATGTATTATAGTAAGATGATTTGACAATCATAAACTGTATCTCAAGTATTTATGTCAAACCATTATTAATAGAAATTGGATATTCGTTATAGGATAATGATCATCGAAATTCCTAAGATTCAATGCGCTAAAAATAATAATAACTATGGGGTGCCATACTGTCTAAAATTCTGAGGATATCCTAAATCTATAAATATGTTAACAAATGTTCCTGTAATTCTAGTCTGCATAATAAACTCTATGTCATCATTATGACTAAAATACCTGAATCTGCATTTACTATTCTACCCCAATAGTTTTGGTTCTGTATTTTAACCTATTTACTATTCATTATTTATACAATTACGTTCAAAGGCTCGCTGGAGCGTTGCTTCAAAAGCATTATAGATTAATAAATCAGAATTAGTTTCTGCAGCTATTTTTATATAAGCAACTGCTGGTTCGAATTTCAAAATTAATTTATTTTATTCCAAAGGGGAATAAATAAAAGTGTTGTGTGTAAGACATCTATTAAGTTGTTATATGTGTACTGTCTTCCTTACACCAAAATCAAAGTGACATGTGTGTTTCTTCTAATAAACTTTTATGTGAATGGAATATACTATGTTATTATGCGTACGGACAAACATGTGAATATTGAGGGGCAGTGAAGAGATGGGAAAAGAAGGTGAAAAGGGAGTAAGTGTGATAGGAGTGAAAGAAGGTATCTATAAGGGTTAGGTTATATTTCAAAGTGTGGCTAGGGGTGAAAGAAAGAGAGAATATAAAACTCAAAAATTATTTGGTTTCAAAACCAGAATCACTTATATATGTGAGTATGTCATGGAAGTGAATGTCATTTATTCCCTTGTAAGGATTTAATAAATATCGTTAGATGCTTAACTTATTTGTCATATAAGTTGTAATATAGGTTTATTGTAATAAACATCTACCTCACTCTGCTTTGGGGAAAATGGCAATGTTAGCTATTAGATCATATACTATTATATGAATGTACATAATGAGAGTTAGGTACTAGATCAATATTTTAGCAGATCTCCTAATATTGCCCTGTCTAGTGTTTTCTATAAGGACTTATCTGATTTTAAATAGTTGATCATTTGATTCTAGGTATATTCATATGATCCTCATAGAGAAATAATACCCTCTTATTAAAATTAAACATTTGTAGAATTGGATATCATTCTATGGTTTTATCTTGTTTTGCAATCATGAGTTTTTGTAAAGACAGAAAATCTTGTTTTCATAGGTAAATTTGCACGTTTGGCCTTGTTCTTTCTCATCCTTTATTGGAAGAATTTATTGTTCTCTTCGTAATTATCCTTAGACATAAAGATTATTTTATCTTATTCTTTCTTTTGTCAGGTTAAATGGTTATTCTACTGATAATTACAAATAAACATACAGGTTGTTCTGTTCGTTAAGACCCCAGGGTTGGACCGAATTTAATAAATAGATCCATCGGCTTTCGGATTTCAATAATGCAGTTTCAAGGTCCCCTCCTCTGAACCCTAGGCTGACTTTCTCAATACCCCAGCATTGTAAATCTCTTTGGTTTGAGTTGTGATGTCTTAGGAAGTGTGCAGCTACACTAGTTAAGGTCTTTAATTCTTCTTTATCTTTGGCTGCATTTTTGATATTCCTTAAATGTTCCTGAAGTCTTACTCTTAGTTTCCTAGTTGTCATTCCGACATAATACAGGTTGCAAGTGCATTGGAGTACGTAAATTACACTTTCAGTATTGCAACTTATGTATCGTTTAATTTTATGATTTATTCCAAATCTATCTTTAATCCCAGTAGTGTTTTTCATAAATTTGCACGTGCTGCAATTCCCACATTTGTGAGCTCCTGGGTTAAATGCTGAGGTGGTCTTTTTCCTTTGGAAATGACTACTGGTCACAATATCTTTGATGTTCTTAGTCCTCCTAAATCCAAATGAGGGGCTTGGACCCAACGTGGTTTTCAATAAAGGGTCAGTCATTAGAATATTCCAATGTTTCTTAATTATGTTCACAATTTGTGGAGTTTGTGTATTGTGAGTCAGAATTAATCTGGGGATTTGAGAGTTGGTTTTTTTCTGTCTTTTATGAAGTAAATTTTGGCGTGGTGTTAGACGAGCTCTCTGTTTGGCCTTTTTGATCGATCTTTTACTGTAGCCTCTTTTCAGTAATCTTTCCTCCAGATCTAATGCTCTCAATTCAAAAGTTTGAGCTTCTGAGCAATTTCTGCGAAGTCTCAGGAATTCCCCTGTTGGAAGGCTTCTCATTGTGCCTGGGGCATGTGCGCTGGTACTGTGTAATAAGCTGTTGGTCGCAGTAGGTTTTCTAAACAGATCAGTGCTAATGACTCCATCTCTGTTCTTGCGGATGGTAATGTCCAGAAAGTTAATCTGTGTCAGACTTTCCTCATGCGTTAATTTAATGTTAAGTCGATTGTTATTCAGATGACCAAGAAATTCTTGTAACTCCAAATGGGTACCTTCCCATATAAAGAAGATATCATCTATGAATCTAATCCATAAAGGTATTAGATCCGTATATTTCTGATTCTCTTCCGTAAATACATATTCAGTTTCCCACCACCCGAGGAACAAGTTGGCATATGTAGGTGCACACGTAGTGCCCATAGCTGTTCCCCGGGTCTGTAGGTAGAATTGGCTGTCAAATGTAAAAAAGTTGTAACTCAGTACCATCTTAAGTAGTTTAAGGACGAAGTCATCATGTTCCTTGCCTTCTTCCGAGTTTTTGTCCAAGAAGTATTTTACAGCTTGTAAGCCTTGTTCATGGTTTATAGATGTGTAGAGGGATTCCACATCCGTGGTTACGAACGAGACCATACAAAGACAACCAGGGACCCTGGAGATCACAGAGAAGGGAACAGAGCCCATTCTCCCAGATTCGTCTGAATCATTGAGAGTAATAAACTTATCAAATATACAACTTGAACCGGAACACATGTCGGTACTCTCAAAAGGCCTGTCATTCTGCCCCTCCAACAATGTTGATAAATTTGAGACTGTCAAAGATATTCAGTTATATATAAGGAAACTACTTCTGAAAAAACATTTTTCTCATAACTCTAACCCAGATGGTTGGTCTGAAGAAGAGCTCAGCAGCCTCAGAGATCTAGAAAACTTATTAACTGAATCAGAACCACAAACTCCAGCAAAATGGAGGGATAAACTTAATAACAAATCAACTTTTGTACCAAAATTTGTGAACTCTCCACAGATTGAAATATTCAGAGATTTAGTGTGTCGAGATGTAACATCACTACAAACAATACCTTCACAATATAACTTAACTTACAAAGAACATATGGCTATCCAGGAAATGAAGAAATGGGATCAAGTTGTGATAAGAGGATCTGACAAGGGTGGCAATATAGTAATTTGGCCATTAGACATGTATCTGAGAGAAGCTGCAAAGCAACTAAAGGACAAATCCTGTTATACCAAACTGCTCTTCAATCCAATGGATGGATACATGAAAATCTATACCAATCTGATAAATAGAGCCCACAATGAAGGGATTATTACTATCAAGGAAAAGAAGTTCCTTACGGTCAACAATCCTAAAATTGCCACCTTTTATATGTTACCAAAAATCCACAAAAATGCCGAAGTACCACCAGGACGCCCGATTGTTTCTGGGATTGGATGTCTAACAGAAAAGGCGAGTGAGTACATAGATCATAGACTACGACATTACGTAGAGGAATTGCCTTCATATGTACAGGATACAATGCAAGTCCTACAAAGACTTGAACATTTGACACTTAATGATACAACATGGCTGGTAACCACGGATGTGGAATCCCTCTACACATCTATAAACCATGAACAAGGCTTACAAGCTGTAAAATACTTCTTGGACAAAAACTCGGAAGAAGGCAAGGAACATGATGACTTCGTCCTTAAACTACTTAAGATGGTACTGAGGTACAACTTTTTTACATTTGACAGCCAATTCTACCTACAGACCCGGGGAACAGCTATGGGCACTACGTGTGCACCTACATATGCCAACTTGTTCCTCGGGTGGTGGGAAACTGAATATGTATTTACGGAAGAGAATCAGAAATATACGGATCTAATACCTTTATGGATTAGATTCATAGATGATATCTTCTTTATATGGGAAGGTACCCATTTGGAGTTACAAGAATTTCTTGGTCATCTGAATAACAATCGACTTAACATTAAATTAACGCATGAGGAAAGTCTGACACAGATTAACTTTCTGGACATTACCATCCGCAAGAACAGAGATGGAGTCATTAGCACTGATCTGTTTAGAAAACCTACTGCGACCAACAGCTTATTACACAGTACCAGCGCACATGCCCCAGGCACAATGAGAAGCCTTCCAACAGGGGAATTCCTGAGACTTCGCAGAAATTGCTCAGAAGCTCAAACTTTTGAATTGAGAGCATTAGATCTGGAGGAAAGATTACTGAAAAGAGGCTACAGTAAAAAAGGCCAAACAGAGAGCTCGTCTAACACCACGCCAAAATTTACTTCATAAAAGACAGAAAAAAACCAACTCTCAAATCCCCAGATTAATTCTGACTCACAATACACAAACTCCACAAATTGTGAACATAATTAAGAAACATTGGAATATTCTAATGACTGACCCTTTATTGAAAACCACGTTGGGTCCAAGCCCCTCATTTGGATTTAGGAGGACTAAGAACATCAAAGATATTGTGACCAGTAGTCATTTCCAAAGGAAAAAGACCACCTCAGCATTTAACCCAGGAGCTCACAAATGTGGGAATTGCAGCACGTGCAAATTTATGAAAAACACTACTGGGATTAAAGATAGATTTGGAATAAATCATAAAATTAAACGATACATAAGTTGCAATACTGAAAATGTAATTTACGTACTCCAATGCACTTGCAACCTGTATTATGTCGGAATGACAACTAGGAAACTAAGAGTAAGACTTCAGGAACATTTAAGGAATATCAAAAATGCAGCCAAAGATAAAGAAGAATTAAAGACCTTAACTAGTGTAGCTGCACACTTCCTAAGACATCACAACTCAAACCAAAGAGATTTACAATGCTGGGGTATTGAGAAAGTCAGCCTAGGGTTCAGAGGAGGGGACCTTGAAACGGCATTATTGAAATCCGAAAGCCGATGGATCTATTTATTAAATTCGGTCCAACCCTGGGGTCTTAACGAACAGAACAACCTGTATGTTTATTTGTAATTATCAGTAGAATAACCATTTAACCTGACAAAAGAAAGAATAAGATAAAATAATCTTTATGTCTAAGGATAATTACGAAGAGAACAATAAATTCTTCCAATAAAGGATGAGAAAGAACAAGGCCAAACGTGCAAATTTACCTATGAAAACAAGATTTTCTGTCTTTACAAAAACTCATGATTGCAAAACAAGATAAAACCATAGAATGATATCCAATTCTACAAATGTTTCATTTTAATAAGAGGGTATTATTTCTCTATGAGGATCATATGAATATACCTAGAATCAAATGATCAACTATTTAAAATCAGATAAGTCCTTATAGAAAACACTAGACAGGGCAATATTAGGAGATCTGCTAAAATATTGATCTAGTACCTAACTCTCATTATGTACATTCATATAATAGTATATGATCTAATAGCTAACATTGCCATTTTCCCCAAAGCAGAGTGAGGTAGATGTTTATTACAATAAACCTATATTACAACTTATATGACAAATAAGTTAAGCATCTAACGATATTTATTAAATCCTTACAAGGGAATAAATGACATTCACTTCCATGACATACTCACATATATAAGTGATTCTGGTTTTGAAACCAAATAATTTTTGAGTTTTATATTCTCTCTTTCTTGCACCCCTAGCCACACTTTGAAATATAACCTAACCCTTATAGATACCTTCTTTCACTCCTATCACACTTACTCCCTTTTCACCTTCTTTTCCCATCTCTTCACTGCCCCTCAATATTCACATGTTTGTCCGTACGCATAATAACATAGTATATTCCATTCACATAAAAGTTTATTAGAAGAAACACACGTCACTTTGATTTTGGTGTAAGGAAGACAGTACACATATAACAACTTAATAGATGTCTTACACACAACACTTTTATTTATTCCCCTTTGGAATAAAATAAATTAATTTTGAAATTCGAACCAGCAGTTGCTTATATAAAAATAGCTGCAGAAACTAATTCTGATTTATTAATCTATAATGCTTTTGAAGCAACGCTCCAGCGAGCCTTTGAACGTAATTGTATAAATAATGAATAGTAAATAGGTTAAAATACAGAACCAAAACTATTGGGGTAGAATAGTAAATGCAGATTCAGGTATTTTAGTCATAATGATGACATAGAGTTTATTATGCAGACTAGAATTACAGGAACATTTGTTAACATATTTATAGATTTAGGATATCCTCAGAATTTTAGACAGTATGGCACCCCATAGTTATTATTATTTTTAGCACATTGAATCTTAGGAATTTCGATGATCATTATCCTATAACGAATATCCAATTTCTATTAATAATGGTTTGACATAAATACTTGAGATACAGTTTATGATTGTCAAATCATCTTACTATAATACATACAATATAACTATCCTTCTTCACAATACGGGCCATGTAGTGTTGTAAACATGACCTCGCTATTGGAGTAACTAACTGTCTATCAATTTATTCAGAACCAATCACAGTACCCATGAGTATGGCTCATGTAGGTTCGTAAACATGACTTTGCGATTAGAGCAAATAGCTGTCTATCAATTTACTCAGAACCAATCAGAATACCTATCAGAGTGGAGCAGGGGCGGGACTTCCGGTCCCACAGGGTATATATCCCCATAAACACGGCGGCTCGCTGCCTTTGATAAAGCCCAATCGGGCGAAACGCGTCAGGGGAGAGTGTTGAACTTGTTCACGCTCTATTTTCTATGTATTTTAAACTAGCCCAGTACCGCTAAATCATGTGGAGCACAGGGTTACCGCAATCATAGAGCTAAAACATTGATATTTGACCTATCTGGTCAGGGTACCTAATAGGAACCGTTACATGGTGTTTATAGAAAAACCTTTCTTACCATATATGCAATAACGAGTTATAACCATATAGCCTGGGTTGTGCCAGACTTTATTTCATTAATAGTTAACTAAGTCTCTTAATAATTATACGCCACATTGTGGATATTGCTATAGTAACTGGGTTGTGCCAGTTTTAACTTAAACTACCTAACTGGTGTGTGAATGTGCGTGTATTGTAAGATCTCACAAACGTATGAGTGTGATTGATACTGCCCGATAGTGACAGCATTAGCTGTACCACACAGCGCTTAAACTGAAACATATATATCAACCTGCAACATTGTTGCGAATTAAACAAAAACTAACAGATATTCATTACGTATATAACCTGGGTTGTACCAGATTATACTTACTTTAATTGTTCAATTGAAGTTTGAAAATGAATGGGTGTTTCAACGGAGATTCATATTACAAATTAATGGACTATTAACTCTATACATATAATCTGGGTTGTGCCAGACCGAGCTTTAACTTCAAACACAGCTTTCAGAGCTTTCGAAATTAATAGATATTGTAACACGGTTATTTAACTGAAACGAAATCATAGAAAGCACTTATTGAAAGTGGGTTGTGCCAAATTTAACTAAAGCTATAAAACCCAGTACATAAATGAATATGTATGAGAAGAATGTTACAAACTGATGACTGATAATTGTAATACTTGTGGATCATAACAGTGGCTGTGCCAAAGGGCACTTAATTCGAATTACCACACACTGGCCCAGAATAATAATTTTTGGCACTGTGAATAAACTCTGGGACATTTGTCAATTGATAAAATCTGGGAGACGCCGGGATAGCAGATTTAGTTTTCTATGAAACATACGCCTAAAATTTATAAAGGTGGATTTACATAAGCCATAGTAACTTTTGCAGCAATTACTATATGGACTAATCAGGGTCTAACTATTTAATAACTCTAAGTGAACAAAAGTGGCCAGATCGGAGGTCTGGGCTACACAGAACTAGGCTTATTGTGATTATAACTGTATTCCAATTTTTAGGAATATATACCTAATGAAATTTTGAAAACTACAGTAGCACCAAGCACGCACACGTTACTATTTATACAAATATACAGGCTAAAATTATAACCCAGGTTATAACTGATCAAACCCTCGTTTTTGTGAATATTTAATTCACCAGTACCCCTATTCGTGGATAATCATTATTAATATACAATAATCATTACTCTGCTATCACCCATTATATTGAATGATGATAGCATAAGTTTATATAGCTGAGAGTACACAACCTTGATCAGAATTTATACATGAGCTCTACTATTCAGATGAACACTCTGATGGTAACCATTACCGAGTTGATTTATTGAACTATTTAGATCACTATTACTAGTGAATTTATTCAGGCCGAATTATCATAAATTGTGATCTAATGTGAAACTCACTATACTGATTTGAGCACTGGAGCAAATTTTAATCGTGTATGTATTAACCAAACAACTTTGGTTTTTTAATTTTAATACCAATAAAAGTTATATTTTAATATCCTGTTAAGGAATCCCAACCTTTAGTTCAGACCTAGAGTGCTGTAAGTGCATACTTTGGGTAGTCTGGTATCCTTTATACCATTCTTCCTTTTTGTTCATATTGTGCTAGTTACATGATACATGTCACATATATCTTAGTCACATGCACTTATTATTAAGCTCAGACAGATTTGTGCATTAGTTTTGCTGTAATTAACTACACACTATATTTGTTTACTATGTGATTGGGTGGTTACCATGACTACCTTTTGGCGATTTTTTGGTCCTAATTGGGGGGTGGGGTTTGTGTAATATCTGTCTTCAATAAACCTGAGGTGAGGTTTTATCGTCACTACATTGACGATCTCTTCATTGTATGGAGCGGCACTGGGGAAGAACGGAGGAGTTGGTTCGATCACTTGAATGTCCTTGACAACCCAGTGAAGTTCAAACTGAGTTATGATGAAAGAGCAATTGGATTTCTAGATTTGAAGATTTTCAAAAAAGAACAAAACTTATTGGGTACTTCTCTCTACTGTAAACCCACGGATAGAAATTCACTGCTAAATGCGACAAGTA
The DNA here is from genome assembly GCF_027579735.1 of Bombina bombina. Lineage (NCBI taxonomy): Eukaryota > Metazoa > Chordata > Amphibia > Anura > Bombinatoridae > Bombina > Bombina bombina. Next base: position 476,260,490 of record NC_069505.1, on the reverse strand, counting down.
ATCTTCCGACATCCCTACTGAAAGCAATCCCTAAAGCTCAGATGATTAGGGTAGCCAGAAATAACAGTGTACCATCGCTGAAACAGTCTCAACTGTCTGACATGGCTTGTAAATTTACCCAGCGAGGCTATAATCCAAGGCTCATTGACCAAAGTAAAAAAATGGTTGAAGGATCCGAACTCACAGCTATTGATGAAGTTAGGGATAATATACCACGCTTAACGTTCGCTACTACATATAGTCCTGCCACCACTAATTTGGGCAAGAGTCTTAACCAGCATTGGAATATCATCAAAAGTGATCCATCTCTACCATTTAATCAATGGCAACACACTAGAGTGGGTTACAAAAGGAATAAAAATTTAAAGGACAATCTAACGATTACTGACCCTTTCCATTGCTATAAGAAAACTAATTGGCTCCAACCAAATAAAAAACAGGGCTGTTTCAGTTGTGCAGGGTGTACAACCTGCAATGCTATGGTACCTGGCTCCACTTTTGGACATCCACATACAAATAAGAGATTTTCTATCCGGCATTTCATCACCTGCACCACCACTTATGTGGTCTATTTGTTGAATTGTATTTGCTGGAGATTTTACGTTGGTAAGACCTCAGATGATGCCAGGACACGGGTTTGCCAACCACAGATCAGCCATCAGGACTGCCATAAACAATTATAAGAGTGAGCAGCCAGTGGCGAGGCATTTCTTGGAGGCCGGCCATATGGTGAATGATCTTCGCTTTGTTCTGATAGATCATACCCCCCCTCTGAAACGTGGGAATGACAGAAATAGGATACTCCTGCAAACAGAGGCGAGGTGGATCTATCGCCTGAACACTGTGCAACCTAATACTGTCATAGACTGGCACTGTTTTTTATGACTTTGGACTATCTTGTCATGAATAATGAGGGTCCACATCTGTTTTAAATCTAATGAGAATCCTAGATCATTGGTATAAACTTTTGAGTTTAGGGTCCACTATATCCTCTTGTCCTAGGCTCCATTTTGGATTATACATAATAGGTCAGTATTAATCATGTACTAGATTTGGTACATTATTTATTTCCAATAGATGATTATCCCCTTGCAGTATACTTTGGTTTAAATTTTTGAGTTTAGGGTCCACTATATCCTCTTGTCATAGGCTCCATTTTAGATTATACATAATAGGTCAGCATTAAACATGTACTAGATTTGGTACATTATTTATTTCGAATAGACGATTATCCCCTTGCAGTATATTTTGGTATAAATTTTTTAGTTTAGGGTCCACTATATCCTCTTGTCATAGGCTCCATTTTAGATTATACATAATAGGTCAGCATTAAACATGTACTAGATTTGGTACATTATTTATTTCCAATAGACGATTATCCCCTTGCAGTATATTTTGGTATACTTTTTTTAGTTTAGGGTCCACTATATCCTCTTGTCATAGGCTCCATTTTAAATTATACATAATAGGTCAGTATCAATTATGTACTAGATTTGGTACATTATTTATTTCCAATAGACGATTATCCCCTTGTAGTATGTTTTGGTTTTAGGATAACTCCCTTAACAATTGTTAATTGTTTCCTCTTGTTATCCGTACTATACACAGATGATGTTTTTATACACACATTACTTTGTATTGGATCTAGTAATATGTTTTTTAATGCATATTACACATTGGGATATATATCCTTAGGGTTAGCCAATGTTTTAGCCATTTCATTATGTGCTCATTTGATTAATGCCATTAACATGTTTTTTGCAGCGCAGTGGCCTTGGTTTGCTGTGACCACGCACCGCCCATTGGATCTGCGTTATCGATTGGGTCTTCCTTTTACTATTATGAGCACTTTGGCAGTGAACGGTGCGTTGCCATGGCAACGCCGATGCTGGCTGCTGATTGGGCCTAGTAGGCATGTGCCCTTTCAGGAAGTACTTGGATTATGTTTTCTGATCAGGCTGTAACGGTTCCATAATTAACAACGGATTTACAGAGCCCCATTTATGTATAACAGGTTTTCTCGCATTGTCTGTATTGTATATGAAATTTGCTGTATAGTGATTATGTTGCGCATGCTAACATGCTAATGTGCATTTCATTGTTTGCCTGCTCCTCTATGTTGTGCCTGTTCTCTCATGCAGACCATATTGTGCTAGTTACATGATACATGTCACATATATCTTATTCACATCCACTTATTATTAAACTCAGACAGATTTGTGCATTAGCTTTGCTGTAATTAATTACACACTATATTTGTTTACTATGTGATTGGGTGGTTACAATGACTACCTTTTGACGATTTTTTGGTCCTAATTGGGGGGTGGGGTTTGTGTAATGTTTGTTATATACTGTTTGCACTTTGTATACACTGTGTCTGAGGAAGGGGATACTTCACTACTTTCACAGTAAAGGATTTTTTTTGGAAAGACCAGAGAATTCCAGTTTTGTGTTCAGCTATATATATACTGGTTTGATTATGTTTTTAACATCACACAATAAACAAATAGTCGAACCGGTAACCCTAAACTACTACAGATGAGCATGAGACAAAAATACTTTAACCCCATGGACGGCCTTTGTAAAGATTTGATTATGTGTTTAAATTCCCTTCAGGGTTTATTACAAAATTTCCAAATAAAACCCTGCAGAGAGTTAAACACATAATTAAATCTTCGACAAACATAGACATAACCAATTTTTTTCTCACACTCACTCACTCACACACTCTCTCTCTCTCTCTCTCTCATTCTCTCACTCTCATTCTCTCTCTCTTTCACACTCTCTCTTTTTCTCTCTTTCACACTCTCTCATTTTCCCACTCTCTCTCTCTCTCAATTTTTGACTGTCCCTTGAAAATGTCTTAATTATCACAGATTATTAGGTATACATCAGTATACTAAAAATTAACAGCTAGATTACGAGTTTTGCGTTATGAGTGAAAAAGCATTGTTATGCTTCATAACGCTGCTTTTTCCCTAACGCCGCTATTACAAGTCTTGTAGGTATAGGTATGCCGCACACCTTTTTGGCCGTCACGCAACGTCAGTACCACACTTTTTAAAAAGTCATTTTTCAATGGGACTACCATAGCGCTGGTATTACAAGTTTTCCTGGGAGGCCAAAAAGTGAGCGGTACACCCTATACTGACAAGATCTGTACCGCCATCTAAAGTCAGTAGTTATGAGTTTTAAGTTACAAAGCTGTACCATAAAACTAACAACTAAACTGCTACAAAGTGCACTAAACACCCATAAACTACCTATTAACCCCTAAACCGAGGCCCTCCCGCATCACAAACACTATTTAAAGATTATAAACCCCTAATCTGCCGCTCCGGACATCGCCGCCACTAAATACAATTATTAACCCCTATTCCCCCGCTCCCCGACATCGTCGGCACTATAATAAACCTATTAACCCCTAAACCGCCGCCCTCCCACATCGCAAACACTATTTAAAGATTAGTAATCCCTAAACTGTCGTCCGCCCACACTGCTGCTAATATAAACCTATTAACAACTAAACCGCAAGCCCTACACAAAAAAATAGACTAAAGTAAATGATTAACCCCTAAACCTCTGACCTCCCACATCCCTACCTCTACATAAATATATTAAACCCTAACGTACCCCTAAGTCTAACCCTAACGTAACCCTAAGCCTAACACCCTCTATCTTAAATATAATTAAAATAAATCTAAATAAACCTTACAATTATTAACTAAATAATTCCTATTTAAAACTAAATACATACCTGTAAAAAAAAAAAACTAAGCTAGCTAAAATATAACTAATAGTTACATTGTAGCTAACTTAGGTTTTATTTTTATTTCACAGCTAAGTTTGTATTTATTTTAACTAGGTAGACTAGTTAGTAAATAGTTATTAACTATTTACTAGCTACCTAGTTAAAATAAATACAAAGTTACCTGTAAAATAAAACCTTACCTGCCTTACACTAAATCCTAACATTACAATAAAAAAATAAAAATAAAATAAAATACAATTTACTAAATTTAAAACAAAACAAAACACTAAATTACAAAAAATAAAAAAACTAATTATCAAAAATAAAAACGAATTACTCCTAATCTAATAGCCATATCAAAATTAAAAAAAAACTAGCCTACACTAAACTGCCAATGGCCCTTAAAATGGCCTTTTGCGGGGCATTGCCCCAAATAAATCGGCTCTTTCATGTAATTGGCAAGAGTCCATGAGCTAGTGACGTATGGGATATACAATCCTACCAGGAGGGGCAAAGTTACCCAAACCTCAAAATGCCTATAAATACACCCCTCACCACACCCACAATTCAGTTTTACAAACTTTGCCTCCTATGGAGGTGGTGAAGTAAGTTTGTGCATGATTTTCACCATCGTATAATTCAAGGGGCCTCTTTTGTTCGTCCAACCTGGACTGTGATCACAAAAGATGCAAGTCTTTCAGGTTGGGTAGCGGTCTGTGGATCTCTGACAGCACAAGGGGTTTGGAAATCTCAAGAGGCGAGGTTACCAATCAATATTTTAGAACTCCGTGCTATTTTCAGGGCTCTTCAGGTTTGGCCTCTGTTGAAGAGAGAACCGTTCATTTATTTTCAGATAGACAATATCACAACTGTGGCATATGTCAATCATCAGGGTGGGACACACAGTCCCCAAGCTTCGAAAGAAGTATCTCGGATACTTGCTTGGTCAGAATCCAGCCCCTGTCTAATTTCCGCGGTTCATATCCCAGGTGTAGACAATTGGGAAGCGGATTATCTCAGCCATCAGACTTTACATCCGGGGGAGTGGTCGCTCCATCCAGATGTGTTTTCTCAGATTGTTCAGATGAGGGGTCTCCCAGAAATAGATTTAATGGCTTCCCATCTAAACAAGAAACTTCCCAGGTACCTGTCCAGGTCCAGGGATCCTCAGGAGGAGGCGGTGGATGCGTTAGCAGTTCCTTGGTGTTACCAACATGCTTATATTTTCCCGCCTCTAGTTCTTCTTCCATCATGGAACAATCGTTTGTGTTCCTGGTAGCTCCAGCATGGCCTCACAGGTTTTGGTATGCAGATCTTGTTCGGATGTCCAGTTGCCAACCTTGGCCACTTCCTTTAAGACCAGACCTTCTGTCTCAAGGTCCGTTTTTCCATCAGGATCTCAAATCATTAAATTTGAAGGTATGGAAACTGAACGCCTAGTGCTTAGTCATAGAGGTTTCTCTGGCTCAGTGATTAATACTATGTTACAGGCTCGTAAACCTGTTTCTAGGAAGATTTATTATCGAGTTTGGAAGACATATTTCATGGTGTTCTTCTCATAAGTTTTCCTGGTATTCTTTTAGAATTCCTAGAATTTTACAGTTTCTTCAGGATGGTTTGGATAAAGGTTTGTCTGCAAGTTCCTTGAAGGGACAAATCTCTGCTCTTTCTGATTTATTTCACAGAAAGATTGCTAAGCTTCCTGATATTCACTGTTTTGTATAGGCTTTGGTCTGTATCAAGCCTGTCATTAAATCAATTTCTCCTCCTTAAGTCTTAATTTGGTTTTGAAGGCTTTACAGGCTCCTCCGTTTGAGCTTATGCATTCTTTGGACATTAAACTACTTTCTTGGAAAGTGTTGTTCCTTTTGGCCTTCTCTTCTGCTAGAAGAGTCTCCGAATTATCTGCTCTTTCTTGTGAATCTCCTTTTCTGATTTTCCATCAGGATAAGGCAGTTTTGCGGACTTCATTTAAATTTCTACCTAAGGTTGTGAATTCTAACAACATTAATAGAGAAATTGTTGTTCCTTCTTTGTGTCCTAATCCTAAGAATTCTTTGGAGAGATCCTTACATTCTTTGGATGTTGTAAGAGCTTTGAAATATTATGTTGAAGCTACTAAAGATTTCAGGAAGACTCTTACCAAACAGATTACCTATAATGAGATTAAAAACGTAATAACTCAGTTGCCAGCAAATAAAGCCCTTGGCCCAGATGGCTTCACCAATCACTACTTCAAAAAATTTAGGGATATACTAATACCCCATATGCTCTCCCTTTTTAACGATATTTCAGAGGACTCGCCAAAGCAGGGTAAACCTCCTGACAGGGCTGAAAATTTCCGCCCTATCTCTCTGCTGAATGCGGACATAAAAATTTATGCAAAAGTCCTTGCAAACAGATTTAAGTTAATGCTGCCCCATATAATCTCCAATGATCAGGTGGGCTTTATTCACTCACGGGAAGCAAAAGATAATACAGTGAGGGCTTTCCACTTAATTAACCACTTACAAACACATAAGATACCAGCAGTGGTGGTCTCAACCGACACTGAGAAAGCTTTTGACCTCGTCGGTTGGGCATTCTTATGCCAGACATTACAAAAATTTGGGATAGACAACTCCTTCATATCTAAGATCTTCGCTCTCTACATGGCCCCAGTGGCGAGGGTGAGAGTGAACAGTATTCTTTCAGAGACATTTAATATTTCTAATGGGACCAGGCAGGGGTGCCCACTGTCACCTTTGTTATTTGCCTGCGTGGTGGAGACCCTGGCATCAAAGATAAGAGTTAACACAAGCATTTCAGGTATTCAAATAAAGGACACAGAACACAAGACGCTGCTGTATGCAGATGATATTTTATTTTTTCTGACCACTCCACTAGGCTCAGTCCCCCAGCTACTTCGGGAACTAGATCACTTCCACTTAGTCTCTAACTTTTTAGTTAATAAGAATAAGTCCGAAATGTTAATATTGCAAAGTAATGATAACCTTACAACACACATACAGGAGATTTGCTCTTTCAAGATACAAAAATCTAGTCTAAAATATCTGGGAGTCATGCTAGCCCCTTCCATACAGGAAATGTCTCATCTCAATTATAAATCCTTACAGAGGTCAATTGTTATGGACATGTCCTTGTGGAGATCCCAACACATTACCTGGTTAGGTAGAATAAATACGATAAAGATGAACATTCTGCCACGACTATTGTATCTATTTCAGTCCCTGCCCATCCCCCTCCCCTCAAACTACTTGACGAATTTACAGAATACTATTTCTGACTACATTTGGGACAGATGTAGGGCCAGAATTAACAAAAGGCTCATGCATTTACATATCAAGAATGGAGGACTAGGTGTCCCTAATCTTAAAAAATACAGACAGGCAGTATTTATGCAAAGGGTGGTAGACTGGTTTACAAATTACGATAACAAAGCTTGGGTAAATTTAGAGCATGACGTCTCTGAGCAGAAACATCTGGGGACTTTGTGCTGGCAGAGGCGGGCCCTGTTGCCGATTAGTATATCCCAAAACGCAATAATTTTGGAAACAATTAAGACCTGGGACAAAATCATCATAGAATACCCTCATGTCTCCTCGAGGTTTTCTGCCCTGACCCCGATTACTGATAATGTGGATTTTATTCCGGGAGCCAGTATTCCGAGAGATCCCCAATATATGAATAACCAGAGACCTGTACTGATGTTTCATTTGGGGAGTGAACAGCAAACAGTGGCAACTGGTTTCTATTAAGACAGTGTCATTCATATATTTTTAAACACAAAGATAGAAGGAACCTTCTACGCCCTTTAACTCCATTCGAAACTTTGTGTAAATCACCTACTCCGACTAGGAGAACTGTCTCGCTTACATACTCTATCTTACAACTGACCTCAACCACACCACGCTATATAGACAGTTGGGAGAGGGAACTGAATATTGAATTGTCGCACACATATAGGTTACGTATGTTCACCTCAATAACTAAGACCTCAGCTTCCAGTAGGATAGTAGAATTAAATCTGAAGATTATCCAAAGGTGGTACCTCACACCCTCAAGGATCCATAAAATATTCCCTTCCAGCAATGAGAGGTGCTGGAGGTGCGGGGATTCACCAGGAAACATGTCACACATATGGTGGGCATGTCCTCCTCTTCAAAAAATGTGGGAGAGGTTAGCAAAAGATACTTCAATCATGTTAGAGATGGAGGTGCCAGTAGACCCGACAATCTGGCTATTTAATATTACATATGGTAAATTTAATGGCCATAAAAAGAGTTTACTATACATACCAAGCAACAGCTTTAAATTGTTAGTGGCGAGGGGTTGGAAGAATAGGGAAGTCCCTACGCTAGTTCAGTGGCAGCATAAGACGAACTATATATTGGATTTGGAGGAGTATACCTTCATGAAAAGCAATAGGCTAGATACATACATCCAGATGAAGGTTACTTGAGAGACTAACATTACCAATGCAACCAAACATCATACCCCAGACCCAGTGAATCAGTAGAGTTCTGTGAACATGGTGACTTAAATTAAAATTAAGTGACATAATCTTTCTTATTAGGATGATCTCTTAGGGGAATGCAGTTGAACTATTCTGACTAAATAAGCTATATAGTTTTGTATTATTATTTGACGCCTATATTTGTAAAATATAACAGCATATTATTACATATGTACTTGGATTTCATTACGTAATGGATCGTTTCTTTGTTATTGTCATTTTCAAGTTGAAATTGGATTTTTGACTAATAAAGCTGTTTTTTTCTGGTTCTAGGAAAGGTCAGAAGGCTTCTGCCATTTCCTTGGCATCTTGGTTAAAGCTTTTGATTCATCAGGCTTATTTGGATTCGGGTCAGGCCCCGTCTCAGAGATTTGCAGCCCATTCTACTAGATCAGTCTCCACTTTGTGGGCTTTTAAGAATGAAACTTCAGTTGATCAGATTTGCAAAGCAGCAACTTGATCTTCTTTGCATACATTTACTAAATTCTACCATTTTTATGTATTTGCTTCTTCGAAAGCAGTTTTTGGTAGAAAAGTTTTCCAGGAAGCTGTTTCAGTTTGATTCCTCTGCTTATGTTTAAGTTTTTTCTTTTAATTTATGAGAATAAAACTTATATTTTGGGTTGTGGATTAATTTTTTCAGCGGAAAAACATAATTTATGTAAGAACTTACCTGATAAATTCATTTCTTTCATATTAGCAAGAGTCCATGAGCTAGTGACGTATGGGATATACATTCCTACCAGGAGGGGCAAAGTTTCCCAAACCTTAAAATGCCTATAAATACACCCCTCACCACACCCACAATTCAGTTTAACGAATAGCCAAGAAGTGGGGTGATAAGAAAAAAGTGCGAAAGCATCAAAAATAAGGAATTGGAATAATTGTGCTTTATATAAAAAAATCAGAACCACCACAAAAAAGGGTGGGCCTCAAGGACTCTTGCTAATATGAAAGAAATGAATTTATCAGGTAAGTTCTTACATAAATTATGTTTTCTTTCATGTAATTAGCAAGAGTCCATGAGCTAGTGACGTATGGGATAATAAATACCCAAGATGTGGAACTTCCACGCAAGAGTCACTAGAGAGGGAGGGATAAAATAAAGACAGCCAATTCCGCTGAAAAATTAATCCACTACCCAAATCAAAAAAGTTTCAATTTTTATAATGAAAAAAAATGAAATTATAAGCAGAAGAATCAAACTGAAACAGCTGCCTGAAGTACCATTCTACCAAAACTGCTTCTAAAGAAGAGAAAACATCAAAATGGTAGAACATAGTAAAAGTATGCAAAGAAGACCAAGTCATTGCTTTGCAAATCTGATCAACAGAAGCTTGATTCTTAAAAAGCCCAGGAAGTATAAACTTACCTAGTAAAATGAGCCGTAATCCTCCGAGGCGGGAATCCACCCGACTCCAAATAACCATGATGAATCAAAAGTTTAAGCAAGATGCCAAATAAATGGCAGAAGCCTTTTGACCTTCCTAAAACCAGAAAAGATAACAAATAGACTAGAAGTCTATCTGAAATCTGAATAGCTTCAACATAGAATTTCAAAAACTCTTACCATATCTAAAGAAAGTAAGAATCTCACCAAAGAAGCCTTAGGAAAACAATAATTCCTCCCTAATGTTGTTAGAATTTACAACTTTAGGTAAAAATTGAAATGAGGACAGCAAAAACCACCTTATCCTGATGAACAAAATCAGAAAAAAGAGATTCACAAGAAAGAACAGATAATTCAAAAAACTGTTCTAGCTGAAGAGATGTCCAAAAAGAACAATACTTTCCATGAAAGTAATTAATGTCCAGAGCAAGCATATGCTCAAATAGAAGAGCCTGAAAAGCCTTCAGAACCAAAATAAGACTCCAAGGAGGAGAAATTGGCTTAATGACAGGTTTGATACGAATCAAAACCTGAACAAAATGATGAATATCATGAAGAAACACTGCCTTATCCTGATGAAAAATCAGAAAAGGATATTCACAAAAAAGAGCAGATAACTCAAAAACTCTTCTAGCAGAAGAAATAACCAAAAGGAACAATACTTTTCGAAGAAAGTAATTAATGTTCAGAGAATGCATAGTTTCGAACGGAGAAGCCTGTAAAGCTCTCAGCACCAAATTGAGACTCCAAAGAGGAGAGATTGAATAAAAGACAAGCTTGATACGGACCAAAGCCTGTACAAAACAATGAATATCAGGATGATTAGCAATCTTTCTGTGAAAAAAGAACAGAAAGAGTAGAGATTTGTCCTATCAAAGAACTGAAGACAAAACCTAATCCAAACCAACCTGAAAAAATAATAAAATTCTATGAATTTTAAAAGAATGCCAAGAAAAATAGGTCTTCCAGACTCAACGTCTTTCTAGAGACAGATTTACGAGCCTGAAACATAGTATTAATCAATGAGTCAGAGAAACCTCTATGACTAAAAATCAAGCGTTCAATCTCCATCTCTTCAAATTTAATGATTTGAGATCCTGATGGAAAAAACTGGCCTTGAGAAAGAAGGTCTGGTTTAAACGGAAGTGACCAAGGTTGGCAACTGGCCATCCGAATGAGATCCGCATACCAAAACCTGAGAGGCCATGCTGGAGCCACCAGCAGAACAAACAAATACTCCATAAGAATCTGGAAATTACTTTGGAAGAAGAACTAGAGGCGGAAAGAAATAAACAAAAAGATAATTCCAAAGAAATGTCAATGCATACACTACTTCCGCCTGAGGATCCCCGGACCTGAATAGGCCCCTGGAAAGTTCTTTATTCAGATGAGATGCCAACAGATCTATTTCTAGAAATGCTCACATCTGAAAAATTGAAAAAACATATCTGGGTATGAGAGACCATTCTCCCGGATGTAAAGCTTGATTAACAGAGATAATCCGCTTCCCAAATATCTATACCTGGGGAAAAAACACAGAATTTAGATAGGAGCTGGATTTAGCCCAAGCTAATATCCGAGACACTTCTGTCACAGCCTAAGGACTGATAGTCCCACCCTGATGATTGACATACACCAAAGTTGTGATATTGTCTGAAAAACAATAAACGTCTATTCTTCAAAAAGAAACTAACTGAAAAACTCTGAGAAAACACAGAGTTCTAAAATATCAAATGGTAATCTCGCCTCCTGAGATTTCCAAACCCCTTGTGCTGACAGAGATCCTCAGACAGCCTCTCAACCAAAAAGACTCACATCTGTAGAGATCATGGTCCAGGTTGAAAGAAACGAAGAGACCTGAAGAACTAAATGATGGTGATCTTAACCACCAATCAAGATAAATATTAGGATTCGAAGATTTAAAATGTGAAATCCTAGAATCCCTGCACCATAATTCAGCATAAAAAACTGGAAAGGTTCTTTCTATTGAAAATGAGCAAAGGGAATTGAATCCAATGCTGTGGCCATAAGACCTAAAACTTCTATGCATATATAGCAACTGAAGGAAATAATAGAGACTAAAGGTACCGACAGACGGAACCCAATAAAATTGTCCCTTGTCTGATAGAGACAAAGACAGTGACACAAACTATCTGGAAACCTAAAAAAGGTGACCCTTGTGTGAGGAATCAAGAGCTTTTGAAAAAAAGATTCTCTAACTATGTCCTGAAGAGCAAGTGAATCATATGAGATTCCGCATCCTCAGAAAATAATCTGAATGAAAACAGAAAAATGAAAATATGCATTCATTGTATCTAATGAAAACAAATAATGCTATCACTGACCAAAAAAAGGCAGAATAGTTTGAATACGACTCCAAAACCCAGTTCCTAAAAATGGAACTGGAAGAAATACCCCAGAAGATTCCAGGTCTGAGCAGCGCTTGAAACCCACAGATGATCAGCCATGCTTCAACAGTACCCAAAATATATAGGATCGAAACACACTTAAAGAAAGTGTTAGCCTTACTGGAATAGCTGGAATATAATAGTGAAAAAAGACTTCTCACAGATGGTTTATTCTGAACTTATTCTGTATCCAAAATCAAAGAAATTTGGACCGAATAAATTTCAAAAAAGTCTTAACCTGCCCCTTACCAGCCGAGCTGGAATACGGCACGTACATCGCAATTTTAGGGAGCTGATTTTGAACTGAAAATTTTCCAATTAAAAACATGTTACTTGGGAATGAAAACAGGAATTTGTTCCTTAATAAGAACAACCAAACTAATATAAGCTTAAAGTTTTAGTCTTAGAAACTCAATCTTGAAGCCCAGAGTAACAGTTAAGAATTGAATCCAATTATAACTGATTATCTTAGAACAAAAGAAATATGGATTTTTAGAAATCACAAAATTCTTCTAGCTAAAACAGCTAAAGACATAGATTAAACCTCATTTGCGAAAATATTCAATAAAATGAAGACACAAATGAAATTATTAGCATGATAGTCTAGTTAAAAGACCAGTCAATACACTGGACTTGCATAATCAATAAATGCAAAACAACAAGACAAATGCAACAGCACCTAGTCTAGTAAATTTTGTCCCTTAACAATGCTAAAATAAATCATAATCTGATACTTGATCTTAAAGTAAACAGAAAAAATGAAGCAAATGCAACATCATCCAAATAAATCACAGGTCCAAGAAAAGTACCTGAAACTAAATAATTTTCCATAAATAAGATACAACCATCTAAAGGAAAATAAATACTATTTTGCTATAGAAACAATAGCATAATTAGTAGGAGTAGAGATAGCCCCAATAAATTCGAGAACCCTCCAAATTGAATTTAACTGTCGGCAAAGAATATAGTTTAAAACCTTTAGAAGAAGGAATAAAAGAAAATTCTCAGCCTATTCCATTCCCTAGAATGAGGAACTAGAAAAAAACATCTGAAAACACAGAAGAATAAATAAGCAGAAATAAAATGTTAGCTAGTCTTGAAAAAGAACTAGATACCTTAATATTCAAAATAATCAACACCTTTTCAACAAATAAAAAATGTATTTTAATAAAAAAAGTAGATTTGTTAGTGTCAATATCTGATGAAGAAAATTCTGAATGAGAAAAAAACATTGTAATGGAGGAGGGTAAAGAGTACTGGCACTAGTTAGTGAATACAGGAATATAGGGAACTAATTATTGTTCCGGTGCTAGCCACCAAAATATAAATACATACGAAAAAAGAGAGGTAAGGGAACCTCAATTAAAGCAGGTGGTTCAGGTAAGCACTCATTCCAGTAGGGCGTGAGTAAATTGTCAGCTAAAAAGCAAGACTTTAATAAGTTATTTAAAAATACCGGCCTAACTCCCACAGTGTACCAAAAGAATATTTATTAAATTAAAACCTAAGTCTCAAATGTCCCCCTGTTTCCTGGCCGATAGCAGCTCCCTCGGCTTCAGGTGACAGGGACAAATGGACTAGAAAGTTTAAAATTAAACAACCACAAATATGCAACAAAGTGCATAATAATAAGCAGCAAACTAGTTTCGGCTGTGCTACCAGCCTTTCTCAATGCTATGATCAAACCGAGGCCCGGGTGCCACCCCTTTAAATAGCACTAACCTTTGACAAAAAAACAATCAAAAAACAGTATCTAGACACTCCTATTTCTCATCCAATCCCTGTCTAGTATGGGAGTGTATCCTATACCTACATAACACCATTAATATAAGTTAACAATTGTGTTACTATTAGTATAGTATGAAATCTCGAGTGTGATTGAGACTGCTTATTTTCTTTTGCCTGTTATCCATTTATATTTTCAGCACGTATATATGTGATGTTGATGTGACGGATATTTCCTTTATGTTTAGATGCTATCAATCTGGTTTACCATATAGGTGTGAAGTCTAATCTCATACATTAAGTATATATTGTTTATTATTCGTACTTAATATTGTACAGATGAGCGGTTTCTTCAATTTATTTGGAAATGTTGCGGGATACGAAGATGGGCCGTTCCTATTGGTCCTTAGTTACATACCCACAACCCGCCCTGTAGATATTACGTGGCGTACCGTTATCTACACATAAGTACTCCGGCATCCCAATCGTTCAAATGTAGACACTTAAAACCTTATTCATCATGTGAGTTATACATCTAATCTCCTGCCTGAGATTTAACATTCATACTATATCTCACATAGATGTATGGCTTGATCGATTAGCCAATAGGTAATACGGACTGTGGAAATAGATCGTTTCTATTGGTCCCTTGTGATGCATTAGCATATTAGACGTAATCCAATCAGATAAACGTCTTAGTCTGTAAATATCACATAACATTCCGTGGTTTATGTTGAAGTACATTAATACCTTAGTCGGGCATATATGGGTGATTGTATAGCGTAACAAACATGGATATAATGTTAAACAAAAGAAGCTTGTTTACGAGTCAGTTTATATGCAACTATATTTCCACGTTACCAGTGATTGGAAATTATTGTTGCTACAGTCCAAACATTATATTTGTTGTATATGCAAGGGAAATAAGTAACCCTAGTGATATCATAATACTATATTGCACTTAGTTAAAGTCATTTTGTTGGAGCTCATATTTTGATATCTTATCTACAATCAACAAGTAAAGGGTTTCCATCTAAGGTTCCTGGTTTCTTTATTATTAAGGTGAAATACCACTCATTTCCAGATCTTAAAGATTACTCATTCTGAAACAATATTTATATTGATCATACGTGTCTAAGATATATTTAATATGTACAGACAATGGGCCTAGATTTAGAGTTCGGCGGTAGCCGTGAAAACCAGCGTTAGAGGCTCCTAACGCTGGTTTTAGGCTACCACCGGTATTTGGAGTCAGTGATTAAAGGGTCTAACGCTCACTTTTCAGCCGCGACTTTTCCATACCGCAGATCCCCTTACGTCAATTGCGTATCCTATCTTTTCAATGGGATCTTTCTAACGCCGGTATTTAGAGTCGTTTCTGAAGTGAGCGTTAGAGCTCTAACGACAAAACTCCAGCCGCCTGAAAATAGCAGGAGTTAAGAGCTTTCTGGGCTAACGCCGGTTTATAAAGCTCTTAACTACTGTGCTCTAAAGTACACTAACACCCATAAACTACCTATGTACCCCTAAACCGAGCTCCCCCCACATCGCCGCCACTCGATTAAAAATTTTTAACCCCTAATCTGCCGACCCCCACCTACGTTATACTTATGTACCCCTAATCTGCTGCCCTAACCCCGCCGACCCCTGTATTACATTTATTAACCCCTAACCTGCCCCCCACAACGTCGCCGCCAGCTACTTACAATAATTAACCCCTAATCTTCCGACCGCAAAGCGCCGCCACCTACGTTATCCTTATGTACCCCTAATCTGCTGCCCCTAACACCGCCGACCCCTATATTATATTTATTAACCCCTAATCTGCCCCCCTCAACGTCGCCGACACCTGCCTACACTTATTAACCCCTAATCTGCCGAGCGGACCTGAGCGCTACTATAATAAAGTAATTAACCCCTAATCCGCCTCACTAACCCTATCATAAATAGTATTAACCCCTAATCTGCCCTCCCTAACATCGCAGACACCTAACTTCAATTATTAACCCCTAATCTGCCGACCGGAGCTCATCGCTACTATAATAAATGGATTAACCCCTAAAGCTAAGTCTAACCCTAACACTAACACCCCCCTAAATTAAATATAATTTAAATCTAACGAAATAAATTAAGTCTTATTAAATAAATTATTCCTATTTAAAGCTAAATAATTACCTGTAAAATACATCCTAATATAGCTACAATATAAATTATAATTATATTGTAGCTATTTTAGGATTAATATTTATTTTACAGGCAACTTGGTAATTATTTTAACCAGGTACAATAGCTATTTAATAGTTACCTAGTTAAAATAATAACAAATTTACCTGTAAAATAAATCCTAACCTAAGATATAATTAAACCTAACACTACCCTATCAATAAATTAATTAAATAAACTACCTACAATTACCTACAATTAACCTAACACTACACTATCAATAAATTAATTAAACACAATTCCTACAAATAAATACAATTAAATAAACTAGCTAAAGTACAAAAAGTAAAAAAGAAATAAGTTACAAAAAATAAAAAAATATTTACAAACATAAGAAAAATATTACAACAATTTTAAACTAATTACACCTACTCTAAGCCCCCTAATAAAATAACAAAGCCCCCCAAAATAAAAAATTCCCTACCCTATTCTAAATTAAAAAAGTTAAAAGCTCTTTTACCTTACCAGCCCTGAACAGGGCCCTTTGCGGGGCATGCCCCAAGAATTTCAGCTCTTTTGCCTGTAAAAAAAAACATACAATACCCCCCCCCAACATTACAACCCACCACCCACATACCCCTAATCTAACCCAAACCCCCCTTAAATAAACCTAACACTAAGCCCCTGAAGATCTTCCTACCTTGTCTTCACCATCCAGGTTCACCGATCCGTCCTGAAGAGCTCCTCCGATGTCCTGATCCAAGCCCAAGCGGGGGGCTGAAGAGGTCCATGATCCGGTCAAAGTCTTCATCCAAGCGGGGCAGAAGAGGATCTTCCATCCGATTGAAGTCTTCATCCAGGCGGCATCTTCAATGGTCTTCCATCCGGAGCGAAGCGGCAGGATCCTGAAGACCTCCAGCGCGGAACATCCATCCGGCCCGACGACTGAACGACGAATGACTGTTCCTTTAAGGGACGTCATCCAAGATGGCGTCCCTCGAATTCCGATTGGCTGATAGGATTCTATCAGCCAATCGGAATTAAGGTAGGAATTTTCTGATTGGCTGATGGAATCAGCCAATCAGAATCAAGTTCAATCCGATTGGCTGATCCAATCAGCCAATCAGATTGAGCTTGCATTCTATTGGCTGATCGGAACAGCCAATAGAATGTGAGCTCAATCTGATTGGCTGATTGGATCAGCCAATCGGATTGAACTTGATTCTGATTGGCTGATTCCATCAGCCAATCAGAAAATTCCCACCTTAATTCCGATTGGCTGATAGAATCCTATCAGCCAATCGGAATTCGAGGGACGCCATCTTGGATGACGTCCCTTAAAGGAACAGTCATTCGTCGTTCAGTCGTCGGGCCGGATGGATGTTCCGCGCTGGAGGTCTTCAGGATCCTCTATTTCGTTAGATTTAAATTATATTTAACTTAGGGGGGTGTTAGTGTTAGGGTTAGACTTAGCTTTAGGGGTTAATCCATTTATTATAGTAGCGGTGAGCTCCGGTCGTCAGATTAGGGGTTAATAATTGAAGTTAGGTGTCGGCGATGTTAGGGAGGGCAGATTAGGGGTTAATACTATTTATGATAGGGTTAGTGAGGCGGATTAGGGGTTAATAACTTTATTATAGTAGCGCTCAGGTCCGCTCGGCAGATTAGGGGTTAATAAGTGTAGGCAGGTGTCGGCGACGTTGTGGGGGGCAGATTAGGGGTTAATAAATATAATCTAGGGGTCGGCGGTGTTAGGGGCAGCAGATTAGGGGTACATAAGGATAACGTAGGTTGCGGCGGTTTTTTACGGAGCGGCAGATTAGGGGTTAAAACAAATATGCAGGGGTCAGCGATAGCGGGGGCGGCAGATTAGGGGTTAATAAGTGTAAGGATAGGGGTGTTTAGACTCGGGGTACATGTTAGAGTGTTAGGTGCAGACGTAGGAAGTGTTTCCCCATAGGAAACAATGGGGCTGCGTTAGGAGCTGAACGCTGCTTTTTTGCAGGTGTTAGGTTTTTTTTCAGCTCAAACAGCCCCATTGTTTCCTATGGGAGAATCGTGCACGAGCACGTTTTTGAGGCTGGCCGCGTCCGTAAGCAACTCTGGTATCGAGAGTTGCATTTGTGGTAAAAATGCTCTACGCTCCTTTTTTGGAGCCTAACGCAGCATTTGTTTGAACTCTCGATACCAGAGTTAAATTTATGGTGCGGCCAGAAAAAAGCCAGCGGAGCGTTAACAGCCCTTCTACCGACAAACTCCAAATCTAGGCCTATGCTTCTTATTGAGTATTCTTAATATTACATAATCCTTAACTACATTAGATACAGTCTTAGTGTGAAAACACATATTAGTATCTTGTAGTGTTCGGTTAGTATGTTATATACCTAACACTCTTCTTTATTGAAACCACATTGAAAAGATATATATACTGTCATAATTTATGTATAGGTAAGTCACGCTGAACGTAAGTGGGATAGGCAAAAATGATTGTTTTAGGTATTTGAAGTGCTATGGGCGGCCATACTACACCTAGTATTTGTTTTAGAAAAAACTTTTTTTTGGAAAAAACTTTTATTGTAATGTACGAATAATATCTACCTTATATTGATATTTAGGGTACCACTCTTTTTATTATTCAAGGTTCTTGTTTCTGAAGAAATTCAGGTAATACCTATGAATGTCAAATATTGTAAATTATAAAGTAGAGGTCTCTAATCGAATCAAATATAGCTATAGATCATAACGTCACATTACATAAGTTTTTCTATTGTCGCGGAAGAGTGGAACAATTTTTAAAATACAATAAAATAGTCTGATGGATAAATACCATTCATATTTTATGTCGTAGTTATATGACTCATAGTACTTGTTCCTGAGTATGTTAGAGAAACAGGTACATTCATATATTTGTACATCTGTATGCTGTACTCGCATGTATATACGTTTAGTCAAGTGATGAATTATGACAGAAGTTATATCGTTGAATTATTGTCATATTTTTAAATTTTTTAAATTTTTTTAAAAAAAAATTCAAATTCTAAATTCCAGCGAGTATAATTTTAATTTTTAGAAGGCTTTAAAGAAATACCCAAAAGTTATTTGCCTCATTCATTCCATTCGGCATGGTTGTATTTAATTTGAAAATCCAACCAGTTTCTTTTTGTAGTAGGATTTTTTCACAGTTACCCCCTCTGATTCCAGGTTTGATTTGTTCCATACCCCAACATTTGAAAGAGACAGTTTTACCTGAATGGGATTCTAGAAAGTGTTTAGCCACACTAGTTATTTGTTTGCCCTTCTCTCGGTCTTTCTGTGCGTTTCGAATATTACTGAGGTGTTCTGTCATTCTAGTGTTAAGCTTGCGGGTAGTCATACCTGTGTAAATTATGTTACATGAACATGATAGGCAATAGATGACATTTTCGCTTTGACAATTTATGTGGCTCTTGATTTGCCAAGTTTTGCCGAATCTGTCTGTTATGGTATCTTTTTTCACCATATATTGGCAAATGTTACAATGCCCACAAGGTACCGAGCCTTGGTGAATGGGTTTCTTATGTCTGTTTCTGTTAAAGTGACTATTAGTGAGATGGTCATTAAGATTATTAGCACGTCTAAAAGTAAAAGACGGATTGGTTGGTAATACATACATATACTTGCCCTTGAGCATAATCATTAAGATCCCTATCAATCTTTTTTTCTTTTCTATCTGGCACATATTTAGCGAACCTTTCCACCTCATTTTTAGTTTTATTATAAGATTTTTGAAAATCTTCCAAGGTTTCATAGAGCTTTAGCTCTTCGCTTAGTTTATTAATTTCTTGTGTTACTATGTTCAGTTTGTCAGTTTAATGCTCTATAAGGTAACCAATTAACTTGAGTGAGCAATCAGTAAGTGCTTGTTCCCATTTAGACATAAGTTCAGGTTTGAGATTATAAAAGGATGGAAACATTTTTAAACGCAGGCCTCTAGGTATGACGTTATTCTTTTGGTAAAAGTCACCATTATCCATCTACTATTCATAGTTTACCGTATGGTGAATACCTTAGACTAAGAAGAAACAGTTCTAGCATCGATGCTTTTAAAGAAGCAGCAGGTGAACTAAGAATAAGACTCTTGGAACGTGGCTACTCGAAAAAGTCATTAGCAAGGGTTTATCAAAAAGCACTTTCAAAAGATAGATTAGACCTGCTTAGACCGAAAGAAGCTACATCACCTGACATAAATACAATAAGATTCATATCTACCTATAGTAGTCAAAGCGATGAAGTATCAGCGATAATAAATAAACACTGGCACATTCTAAAAAGTGATGACAAGCTTAACATGTTGTTACCAACCAATCCGTCTTTTACTTTTAGACGTGCTAATAATCTTAATGACCATCTCACTAATAGTCACTTTAACAGAAACAGACATAAGAAACCCATTCACCAAGGCTCGGTACCTTGTGGGCATTGTAACATTTGCCAATATATGGTGAAAAAAGATACCATAACAGACAGATTCGGCAAAACTTGGTAAATCAAGAGCCACATAAATTGTCAAAGCGAAAATGTCATCTATTGCCTATCATGTTCATGTAACATAATTTACACAGGTATGACTACCCGCAAGCTTAACACTAGAATGACAGAACACCTCAGTAATATTCGAAACGCACAGAAAGACCGAGAGAAGGGCAAACAAATAACTAGTGTGGCTAAACACTTTCTAGAATCCCATTCAGGTAAAACTGTCTCTTTCAAATGTTGGGGTATGGAACAAATCAAACCTGGAATCAGAGGGGGTAACTGTGAAAAAATCCTACTACAAAAAGAAACTGGTTGGATTTTCAGATTAAATACAACCATGCAGAATGGAATGAATGAGGCAAATAACTTTTGGGTATTTCTTTAAAGCCTTCTAAAAATTAAAATTATACTCGCTGGAATTTAGAATTTGAAAAAAAATTTGAATTTTTTTTTAAAAAAATTTAAAAAATTTAAAAATATGACAATAATTCAACGATATAACTTCTGTCATAATTCATCACTTGACTAAACGTATATACATGCGAGTACAGCATACAGATGTACAAATATATGAATGTACCTGTTTCTCTAACATACTCAGGAACAAGTACTATGAGTCATATAACTACGACATAAAATATGAATGGTATTTATCCATCAGACTATTTTATTGTATTTTAAAAATTGTTCCACTCTTCCGCGACAATAGAAAAACTTATGTAATGTGACGTTATGATCTATAGCTATATTTGATTCGATTAGAGACCTCTACTTTATAATTTACAATATTTGACATTCATAGGTATTACCTGAATTTCTTCAGAAACAAGAACCTTGAATAATAAAAAGAGTGGTACCCTAAATATCAATATAAGGTAGATATTATTCGTACATTACAATAAAAGTTTTTTCCAAAAAAAAGTTTTTTCTAAAACAAATACTAGGTGTAGTATGGCCGCCCATAGCACTTCAAATACCTAAAACAATCATTTTTGCCTATCCCACTTACGTTCAGCGTGACTTACCTATACATAAATTATGACAGTATATATATCTTTTCAATGTGGTTTCAATAAAGAAGAGTGTTAGGTATATAACATACTAACCGAACACTACAAGATACTAATATGTGTTTTCACACTAAGACTGTATCTAATGTAGTTAAGGATTATGTAATATTAAGAATACTCAATAAGAAGCATAGTCTGTACATATTAAATATATCTTAGACACGTATGATCAATATAAATATTGTTTCAGAATGAGTAATCTTTAAGATCTGGAAATGAGTGGTATTTCACCTTAATAATAAAGAAACCAGGAACCTTAGATGGAAACCCTTTACTTGTTGATTGTAGATAAGATATCAAAATATGAGCTCCAACAAAATGACTTTAACTAAGTGCAATATAGTATTATGATATCACTAGGGTTACTTATTTCCCTTGCATATACAACAAATATAATGTTTGGACTGTAGCAACAATAATTTCCAATCACTGGTAACGTGGAAATATAGTTGCATATAAACTGACTCGTAAACAAGCTTCTTTTGTTTAACATTATATCCATGTTTGTTACGCTATACAATCACCCATATATGCCCGACTAAGGTATTAATGTACTTCAACATAAACCACGGAATGTTATGTGATATTTACAGACTAAGACGTTTATCTGATTGGATTACGTCTAATATGCTAATGCATCACAAGGGACCAATAGAAACGATCTATTTCCACAGTCCGTATTACCTATTGGCTAATCGATCAAGCCATACATCTATGTGAGATATAGTATGAATGTTAAATCTCAGGCAGGAGATTAGATGTATAACTCACATGATGAATAAGGTTTTAAGTGTCTACATTTGAACGATTGGGATGCCGGAGTACTTATGTGTAGATAACGGTACGCCACGTAATATCTACAGGGCGGGTTGCGGGTATGTAACTAAGGACCAATAGGAACGGCCCATCTTCGTATCCCGCAACATTTCCAAATAATTTGAAGAAACCGCTCATCTGTACAATATTAAGTACGAATAATAAACGATATATACTTAATGTATGAGATTAGACTTCACACCTATATGGTAAACCAGATTGATAGCATCTAAACATAAAGGAAATATCCGTCACATCAACATCACATATATACGTGCTGAAAATATAAATGGATAACAGGCAAAAGAAAATAAGCAGTCTCAATCACACTCGAGATTTCATACTATACTAATAGTAACACAATTGTTAACTTATATTAATGGTGTTATGTAGGTATAGGATACACTCCCATACTAGACAGGGATTGGATGAGAAATAGGAGTGTCTAGATACTGTTTTTTGATTGGTTTTTTGTCAAAGGTTAGTGCTATTTAAAGGGGTGGCACCCGGGCCTCGGTTTGATCATAGTATTGAGAAAGGCTGGTAGCACAGCCGAAACTAGTTTGCTGCTTATTATTATGCACTTTGTTGCATATTTGTGGTTGTTTAATTTTAAACTTTCTAGTCCATTTGTCCCTGTCACCTGAAGCCGAGGGAGCTGCTATCGGCCAGGAAACAGGGGGACATTTGAGACTTAGGTTTTAATTTAATAAATATACTTTTGGTACACTGTGGGAGTTAGGCCGGTATTTTTAAATAACTTATTAAAGTCTTGCTTTTTAGCTGACAATTTACTCACGCCCTACTGGAATGAGTGCTTACCTGAACCACCTGCTTTAATTGAGGTTCCCTTACCTCTCTTTTTTCGTATGAGAAAAAAACATCATCAGAGAAGGATAAATTAGTATGTTGTTGGTCATTTGAAACTTCAATAATTAAAAAAGAAGTTTGAAAAAGACCTAAAAATTTTATTAGAAGGCACAAAGTCAGACAAAGCCTTTAAAATAGAATCAGAAAAATATTCTTATAAATCTTCTAAGTATTTCTTGTACATAAGATGTAAAAAGAATAGCAATATATAAAGCATAAATACTAACGGATTCTGCATATAAAAGTTTAACATGAAACTTATAACAAACCATAGCTAAAGATAAACATTCATAACATTGAAAATAAATGAACTTAGCTTTGGTAGGACTGAACTCAGTCAACGGAATCCCTTAGAACGTTTTTGAAACAGGAACAGTGAAATCTTGCATTATGTAATAGAAAAAAACAAAATTTAAAGCAAAATTTATCAAATTCCTTAAATGACAGTTTCAGGAATGGGAAAAAAATGCCAATGAACAAGCCTCTAGCAACCAGAAGCAATGAAAAATGAAACTGAAATAATGTGAAAAAAAGGTGGAGACAAGAATGACGCCCACATTTTTTAGCGCCAAAAAAGATGCCCACATTATTGGCGCCTTAAATTTTTTGGCGCCAAGAATGACGCCACATCCGGTGACGCCGACATTTTTGGCGCAAAACGTAAAAAAAATGACGCTATCACGAAATGATAAAAAAAATTTGCGCCAAAAAAGTCTGCGTCAAGAATGACGCAATAAATTGAAGCATTTTCAGCCTCCGCGAGCCTAACAGCCCACAGGGAAAAAAGTCAATTTGAAACAATTTTTAAGGTAAGAAAAAAATGGATTATTCATATGCATTATCCCAAATAATGAAACTGACGGTCTGAAATAAGGAATATTGATCATCCTGAATCATGGCAAATATAAGTTTAAAGACATATATTTAGAACTTTATATATAAAGTGCCCAACCATAGCTTAGAGTGTCTCAAAAAATAAGATTTACTTACCCCAGGACACTCATCTACATATAGTAGATAGCCAAACCAGTACTGAAACGAGAATCAGTAGAGGTAATGGTACATAAGAGTATATCGTCGATCTGAAAAGGGAGGTAAGAGATGAATCTCTACGACCGATAACAGAGAACCTATGAAATAGATCCCCTAGAGGAAGACCATGGTATTCAAATAGGCAATACTCTCCTCACATCCCTCTGACATTCACTGCACTCTGAGAGGAAAACCGGGCTCCAGCCTGCTGCGAAGCGCATATCAACGTAGAATCTAGCACAAAGTTACTTCACCACCTCCACGGGAGGCAAAGTTTGTAAAACTGAATTGTGGGTGTGGTGAGGGGTGTATTTATAGGCATTTTAAGGTTTGGGAAACTTTGCCCCTCCTGGTAGGAATGTATATCCCATACGTCACTAGCTCATGGACTCTTGCTAATTACATGAAAGAAATGGCTGTTATTATTTTTATCCCTCCCTCTCTAGTGACTCTTCTGTGGAGTTCCACATCTTGGGTATTACTATCCCATACGTCACTAGCTCATGGACTCTTGCCAATTACATGAAAGAAAACATAATTTATGTAAGAACTTACCTGATAAATTCATTTATTTCATATTGGCAAGAGTCCATGAGACTCACCCTTTTTTATGGTGGTTATGATTTTTTGTATAAAGCACAATTATTTCCAAATTCCTTTTTTTTGATGCTTTTTACTCCTTTCTTTTTCACCCCACTACTTGGCAATTCGTTGAATTGTGGGTGTGGTGAGGGGTGTATTTATAGGCATTTTGAGGTTTGGGAAACTTTGCCCCTCCTGGTAGGATTGTATATCGCATACATCACTAGCTCATGGACTCTTGCCAATATGAAAGAAATGAATTTATAAGGTAAGTTCTTACATAAATTATGTTTTTTAAACTATACGTTACCTACCTCTTGAGAAAGCTCGGCCGCTGACCAGGGGAAACGCGTCAAGGACCTAACACACAGAATTACATTGACTCCTGACTGATTTCTGGCTATTAAAGACTGCAGAAGGTGTCCGGGAACCTAGCAGAGACTTTATTTGAGCCGATGGGGCAATCCATCTTGGCCCAGCTACCGTCCCATAGGAGTTTTACCATCACACTGCATCTGACTGCCTGCTTTTAACTTCAATCTTGTAAGTGCAACAATGTATGTTGCGTGTGTTTTTTGCATATTAAAAATTTCACTTGAATTGTGCTGTGTGTGCGCGCCTTACTCTTTTTCATATTCATCACACATCGAGCCAAGGGAGGGATCACCTGGCTGGACAGAGGCTGCATGAGGCATTGTCCCTATCTGGACACAAGTTTTAAATCTCAGACTTATCCTGTTTCTTCAAGAGCACTATCATGGATTCTCTTACATCAAGATACAATCTTTTATTTGAATAAGGGCTCAGGAGTTTTCCCCCTACTATTACAAGTGGAAACTTATTGGGATCTGAACCCCTTGTTTCACTGGAATCTGGATTCTCACTGTCTGAACATTTGACTCCAATCTCTCCCTATCTTGGGGTATGTTGTAGAACCTTTGCAGATAGGAATTTTGTGCAGATTTTGCATATATTATGATATTTATACATAACTTGTTTTTATATATACAGTATGTATTATATAATTAATTATTTCTTCAAATCTCAAATCAATCTCTATTTAGAAAATATATATATAGTTACATATCAACTACATTCAGACACAAGACTAAGACATAAGCGCAAAGATCATTTTTTCTTTTTTCAACTTTATTGCAACAAGATGAAAACTGAATAAATGCTAAATACATTGGTAGTGGTATGAGCTCCAAGAATTTTTTTTTTATTATGAGTGTGTTTCAACAATATAGTTTATAATCTCACAAGAAATATAAAGATATTTAGAGACCACATCTAAACTTATAGGCTCTGGAACAGATTTGCTTTCATTTAAGCTCATCTGATATCCACTTCTCTGCACAGGATTGGTGAAAGTAAAATGTCTTTACAGGGCTTAGAGCTGAAGAAAATACTCTGAGGACATAGAAACTAAAATGAATTTTGTATTTAAAGGAATAGTCTACTCTACGTCAGACTTTCTTGATTCAGATAGAGCAGCAATTTCTTTCATGTAAGTGGCAAGAGTCCATGAGCTAGTGACGTATAGGATATATATTCCTACCCAGGGGCATATTTAGGTTTTGTGCTGCCCTAGGCACTCAGAACCCCCCCCCCCCCGTATTTAGGTCATTTTTGGCCATATCATTTTTTGGTTAGGGAGTTGTGACTTCCTTTTTTTTGCTGCTGCATTTTAAAATTACACTCTCTACCACTTACTGAATAGATGAGTAGGGAATTTCAAAAGGATATTTGATTTTTTTCAATAGTACTAACAGGATTAAAATTACACAACAGAAAGTGTTAAGCTATGTTATGATGAAATGTGCATGGGTATACTATTATTTGATAAGAAACATTACAGCAATATAATTCTATTAACAAAAAATATTCTAGTAAATGTTATGACTGTATTAATTAGCATATGCACATATGCTTTCAATACCCTGTGAATCACCAATTAAACTTCACATGCTCTAATAATAGATGTGATTTCTAATTTCTATAATGCAAATGAAGTCATCCCTAACACAACAGACCCCATCACTGGCTATCTAAGCTGGTACTGTTTAAATATTGGTGCACAATTGCACAGCATATGTGCGTATGACACTTACAACTGTCATAACATTTACTGGAAGGAGTGGAAGCACTTTTCTAGACTAAAACAAATATATATTGCTAAAATTATTCTATTCCAATTTCAAATACACTCATGCACTTTTGACTTTGTACTATTATGACCCTTTAAATTAAATGAATCCCCTTGTGGTTGTCCATACAGCAATTAAATGTACCGATACTGGATGATCATGACAGACACTCTCTGAGTCTGAGTAGTACACCCACACTCTCTGTCAGACTGTCTGACTTCTCATTTATTTTTTTGCACTGACTCACTGCTATGTGCCGCCTTACCCCCTCTTAGCCAGGCTCCGCTCCAAACCCGGCGTTAAAAGGCAAGAAGTGAGCGTTGAGCAAAATTTTGCTCCTTAACGTACTCCAATACCAGCGCTGCTTAAGTCAGCGGTGAGCTGGTCGTACGTGCTCGTGCACGATTTCCCCATAGGAATCAACGGGGAGAGCCGACTGAGAAAAAGTCTAACACCTGCAAAAAAGAAGCATAAAACTCAGTAACGCAGCCCCATTGATTCCTATGGGGAAATAAAATTTATGTCTACACTTAACACCCTAACATGAACCCCGAGTCTAAACACCCCTAATCTTACACTTATTAACAACATTCTATCAGCCAATCAGAATTAAGGTTCCAATCAGCCAATAGAATGCAAGCTCAATCCTATTGGCTGATTGGATCTGCCAATAGGATTGCTTTATTCTCCAGTTAACCAACACATTGCAATTGATCTGGTGCTTTAGTGTAACTGACAAATTTACAATTTTATTTTATTTAAAAATGACCTGCAGAAAAATTTTCACTAAAAAAATCTCATCGCTGAAAGTGAAAAACAATTCTGTCTCTGGGGGGGTTAATATGTTTATTATAGCTGCGGCAGATTAAGGGTTACATTTTTTATTATAGTGTTTGCGATGCGGGAGGGCCTTGGTTTAGGGGTTAATAGGTAGTTTATGGGTGTTTATGTTTTTAGCACTTTAGTTATGAGTTTTATGCTACGCCGTTGTTCCATAAAACTCTTAACTACTGACTTTTAAATGTGTTAGGACTCTTGACGGGGTAGGGTGTACCGCTCACTTTTTGGCCTCCCAAGACAGACTCATAATAAAAGCACTATGGAAGTCCCATAGAAAGTTGTAAGTCGTTTTGCGGTAAGGCCAAAGAAGTGTGCGGTGCCCCTAAACCTGCAAGACTCGTAATAGCAGCGGTAGGGAAAAGGCAGCGTTAG